>NC_087062.1:74854374-75125374 GCF_963678635.1 Symsagittifera roscoffensis | reverse complement strand
TTTTAAGCGCATCTTCTTTGGCTCCGCTGATAGGCTCCTGCTCGAGCCTAGCATCGGTTTTTGTTGCAGATAAGTTTTTTCAATATCTGATTTTTGGAAGTAGATCCTCCGGACGCTTTCACTGTTGACCCTGTTTTGGAAGCTATTTTTACCTAGGGGGTTTCGTCAGCGCCTGACCGCTTTTCTTGAGTTCGTCTTTTCGGAGTATCGTTTTTTTGTGAGGGCCATTTTTCTTCTTCTTTGTCTTTGGTGAAAACTTTTTCCCAGGAGTTGAACAGCTCCTTTTTGAGTTCTGGGTTGAATTGTCCAGAATTGTCTCCTTTTGAATTGTCTTCAATTCGTCTGATGTCTTTTTTCTTGGCGTCTTTACGCTCTTTGATCCATCTGGCGTTCTCCTCCAATAGATTTTTTAGGACTTGTGCTCGTTTTCTATCTCGTGCTGTGGTAAGTTGTTGTTTCTTTTCATCGGAATTGAGTCTCTGCTAAGTGTCCCTTTTCTGACAATTTTTAGATTTTTTCCTGGACTGGTCGGTTCTTCTTTTGAGCTGAAATGCTGTCAGCGCTGATCATTCCAGATGTTGTTTGTTCAAATAATCAGAATTTGTTAAAAATTTATCATGTATCATATAAATTCAGTTTTCGGTAGTCTACTGAAGTGTGCCTAAAATGGATAAACTTGGATGGTTTTTTGTTTGATCTATCGGCTATCGCAAATCGCGGATTAAAGTGCTGAGGCAGAGTTTAATCGAGCGTTCATTCTTTTCTAGTTAAACTACTCCCAGTCTTTGCTATATTGTTTGTATTGTTCTTTCTAATAATTGTTAACCCCGATGCTCACCTACCGGGCGGAAATTTTGTTCGATTTTGTTTTCCGTACAAATTTTTTCAATATTTTCCCTTGAAATCAGTAAATTAGTCTGGTTAAATCAATTCCGGAATAACATGTGTACCAATATATGTTCGGAAAAAGTTACTGTTGTCTTTCCACTCGTTGATTTAGTTGTTTTTACTGACGGAACTTTCGAGAATCCATCAATAGCTACTAGCAAGTAAACTTTTTTCGGTTATGCTTTTCTATTGACCCGCGTGATAACTGGAGTTCCTGACCCGGCTAAGTAAGCAGTGGTAGAAGTTTTGATGCAGTTTTTGGATTAAGTTATTTTGCGTTTTTACCATATCTACTGCAACTACGGCCTTCCTCCGCGAGATTCACAATGTCTCTGTGCACATGAGGCCACCACATCAATCTTGATACTCCTAGCATCATCTCCTGTTCTGGTGTCTTCTGTGAACTCATTTCAATACTGTTGGGCGTAGTTGTACGGCTACGGCTAGTCGATTGTCGACAAGTACGCAATCGTCTTGCAATGCCATCTGGTTCCATAAAGGATCAGTATGGCGTCCAATCGAATCAAATCCGGGTTTTTCCCCTCTCTCGATCACTCTTTTGAGCCAATCCATCCAGGTATTTCAGAAGTTAGCTCCGCTAAGAGCTTCTTGTCTAAAAGTTTTGAGAACTTGTCCAGTGAGTCTTCCTCCAACCAGCTCGGAAGTTCGCTGTCCTTTCTGGAATTTTGACGATTTCGGCGTGGTCGCTCTATTTTGCAGCGTGGTCGGCGTGGTCGCTCGACTTCTTGTTCGTCTCCGTTGTCCTTTGTGGTCGAGAGATTGATCTCAATCACTCTGATGTCACCTCGAATTGATTTCTTAGGTTCTGCGGATGTGATACTGATCCTAGCCGGAAAATTTTTTCTGTTACCGCTTCCAGTTCTCGTGTGCTGTTTGGTGGTGTGCTCGATTCTCCGCCGATTAACTGCCACAAAAAGCTTTTCTCTGTTGATCTTCCGACAATGCCCATTTGACCCGTGATGGATGACGGGTCTCACTCTCCGAACTTTCTTAATTTTTCAGGCTTTCTTTGATCTTTCTCCTTCATGCTATGTAACTGTGACCTCTTTCTCCTCCGACATATTGTTCGTATTGCTGAATAATCGATTCCAGTGTGGTTTCATTAGGCTTTCCTACCAGTCTTCACACTTTGCCATCGTCCGTGTGGTGTGTCCCACAGTCGTATGAAAGTTTTTTTTTGCAGTAAAATTTTGCTGTTTAGTTATTTGGATGATCGCGAAAGTTGATTTATTTTGTTCCGGACGAGTTTTTTTTTCGTTTTGACTGTTTTGGTTGCCATATCAACCGTTAAGGAACGAATTTTGTAGTTATTTTGTTTTAGAATATTCTAGAACATTTTCGTTCCGTTGAACGAACAATTGTTTTCTGGCCTACTGCTCATGCAGTCTAGAGCTTTGTGAAAGTAGTCAATTGCTGTTACTATGAGTTTTTCGTCTGACTCTGATTAGCGCCAAGGATCACTATGAGGTTCTCGTGAAAAATAGTCAACAATTCCCGTGTCTTTTTCTGAACTGTGAACTATTTTGAATTGATAGAGAAATAACCTACCTGGATCAACGGGTCAACCTGGATTTATATGTTTTGTATGATCTCTTCTCATCTAGGGCTGATGTTAATGCTTATGGTCAGTTACAATGATGATTTTGTTTCTTAATATGTAAACTTTGTACCTGTCAACTGCCCAAACAACCAGCGCGAGAGCTCTAATTCATTCGTAGAGTACTTTTTTCTCTTATGTTTAGGCATCAAGAAGCGAAAGATTTTGGAATCTGTTTGCTGTTCTATGGTGGAATTCAGTTCATTGTGGTTGGCGTCGCATTTAACCCTTGCGCTTTTATTTGCATTATAATAATTTACCTTTGAGATATTAGCAACTGCGTTTTTATACTCTCGAAGACGACTGTATGTTGTATCACCCACTCGAACTTCCTCACTGGCATTTTCATTTTTTAAATTTTTTTTCATTCTCTTCTTCTAAAAGTGGTCGGAGTTTATCTGTAAGGCTTGCTGCGTTCGGAATAAGTTATGATAGATGATTTATCCTACCTAGAAATGATCTTATTTGTTTTAACGATTTAAGTGAATATTGATTGTGAATAGCTTGTGTTTTAATGAATTTTGGTGTGAACTCCGACTCTGATAAGTGATGGATTAACCAATCTACCTCGTTTTTGATGAATTCACACTTCAAAAATTTTAATGGCAAGTTTTCTTCATCTAGGTTTTCTATGAGTTTTTAAACTAATTTTTCATGTTCTATTTCCTTGCCTTTTGATATAATGAGCATATCGTCCAAAAAACAAAACGTTTTCTGTGCATGATTAATTGTTCTGTCCTTGGTTTTGTGGATTTTGGCCGGTATGTCTGCTAAGCCGTAAAAACCAGCAAGCTATAGGTTCCTGTAGCATCGAATTTTGGAATTGCTATGACGAGCTGTAGCTGCAGACAATTTTAGTTGTCTATAGGCATACTTCAGATCAAGTATCGTGAAGTTTAGCGTGCCCTTTCGTCTCTGTGACAAGTTGGCTAACTCTATCTATTATTTCGTCGACATTTGGCATTTGGTACTTGTTCTTGAATAGTTGCCTATTGATTGGCTTCGCATCTATTGCCTATTTTATTGAATCATCTTTCTTGACTGCTTTCACATTTGGTGCAATGAAACAGTCTCTGAACTGGTAATATGAATTTCCAAAGATAAGTGTTGTACTTTATCCTGCATGTGTATTGGTATTCTTCTCCCCTTTTCTTGAGTTGAACAAAAGGGGTAGTTGAATTTTGAGCTCATTATATGGTTTTTTGAAATTCCTTGTCTTTCAGACAAGTCTTCAAATTGCGTTAAAATTTGTTTTACCAACCCTTTGACTGCTCGCACAGTAGTACTTCAAATCTTGACAATTCCCTTGGTGCCGGTCTTTGGATGGAAGATATGCCTGCCCACTTGTCCCTGGAGGACCAGACCCATTATACATCTAGTTCTGCGTTCTGTGACAGGAGCGTTGCTCAATTCACCTGCCAGCCTGCCGAACGTAGGTCTGAATAAAGATCGGTTGTTTGTTGTAATCCACCAAATTGGCCACCAGATTTACTTTTTCTGCCGGGATAAATCATTATCTTTTCGACCTCTCTTTTTTTTTGTTGTTGCCCAGTTTAGGAATGACACTGGACTTCCCGTGTCTAACGTTAGTTGTACTATCTGGTTCTCAATTCGGACCATAGCCTTAAGTCACTTTGTTGGTTACATTTTGGGTCTCTAAGTAGATCTTTTTTTTATTCGTATTTCCTCCAAATTCGTTATTTGATTTGTTTCCTTTAATCTCTCCTTGACATACCTCGAGATCTTTTCTCCCACTGGTATGTTTATCTGTATCGACATAATCTTGAATTCTTCGAATGAACCAAATCTTTCACTACCAGATTACTCTCCTTTTCTGATTTTTTCAGTTGTGATCTACACTATTTTGCGAAATAATACTTAGGTTTATTGCAGTTCTTGCATGTCTTTCCCATGTGCGTCCACGCCTTTTACAGGGCTTGATTTTTCCATTCGAGGTTGTAGATCTATTGCTGTTTTGTTTTCTATTATTCTCAAGGTTACGTTATTATCATCGCTATTATTATCGCTTAAGGTTACGTTACGTTACTGCTATTGCAGCAGCAGTACCGCAGCTCCAAACTTCATTTTTTAATTTCTATTCTCAAAGGTTAGTCTGCTAAAAGATCGACCCCCATAGTTGAGTCATTGATGTAAGTTTTCGAACTGTAAATTTTTGTTGATTGGCGTGTGTATCGACTGCCTCAAGCAAGAGATTTTATGTTCAAGCGGCTGGGAAATTTTCCTTGATGTGACGTCCCAAAAATTGGAAACAATTGTGATTATAAAAGTTAGAAACATCAAATTTATTCATTATGAAAACTTTAAGAAATAGTCAAATAAAATTTTACAAATACAATTTTCATTTCAATCGAAAACTGTGCTTTTTTATAGCGAACCTTGGAGGCGCCAATTGACAAACGTTTTAGTAACGGTCCAAATTTCTACAGTCTTCTACTATTGGCTGGTGCAATGTTTTGTAGACCATTTACTAATAAAATTGGCAATTGATTCTTTTTATGTAACAGGAGAGAAGAGTTAGACGTTGTTCTTACAATTTTTCTTTATAGCTAGATATGTTAGATTTACTATAAAAAATAGAATTTTTATGAAAAAAATTACGGCCAGTCCCAAGTTGACACTCCTACAAAACAATCTCCAATTTTTCAATTTGTATCAGGGAATTTTTGCTATCATACAGTTTTCGAAAAACGCCAAATTTAATTTGAACTTGTTTCTATAGCGTACTAACGAACAAACATCTTTTTGGAAACTTTTCGGTTTTTTTTTAAAGTTTTGCTTGTCAAATCTTTTAGATAGTGCTTATAATGTATGTGAGTTAGGACCGAGGTGGTTAACTCATAGAGTAATTTCGGATAGGGTACACCGTCTGCTCGTCACGCTATCTTATTTTCGGCCGGATAGATTCGTGCAACTTCTTAGTCTAATACCGATCCTAATCTTACTCTTATACTTTCTAGTCTCAGGGTGTTTAACTAGTCTCTGCTAGGCTCAATAGATCTAGGGTATACTGGTTTATTGCGGCTGCTGAAGTTCTCTTGGAGAGGCAACTAATTTCTAAGTTAAATTCAAATCTCTCTGGTGCTGAAATTACAAGTAATTTCAGCACTTACAAATAAGTGGGTTGTTAGTTAGATGGATTATGATTGGTTAATATTAAATACTTTACAGTGGTAAAATATCCAATTTATCCAATCATAAAATGTAGTTTAGATCAGGTTCCACCCATCCGGGTTTTACAGAGTTTTTTAGAATTATCTTTCTGCAATTCAAAGGATGGATGATGAACGTTGGTATTTGGCGAACATCATATTCTTGTCCGGTTCCTCTTGTTAAAGAAGTTCCAGGACGCTGGAGTTAGGGACATCAATCGTTGTGTCGTCTTATGACAACGACTGTGATCCCCAATAAAACTCAATCTGATTTCAAAATGGTTTGCTATGACGGGTTTTTCTGTATTATGTAGAGAACTTGTTTTGTGTTCAACCTCGTCTGGGAAGGGCGTGGAGATCGTGTGTGGAAGGGATGCCTCGTAACTCGGATCTGCACGTATACTTGAACATCGAGGTGGTCATTGGTCTAGTTCAATGAAGTCCTTTTCTGCGAAGTCAAGTCGTACTCTAAATCCTTTGATCTGTGATTCTGGACGGCATATCGGTTGTGATTAGCCATTCTTTGTTCGAGTGTGATGGGATCATTTTGTCTTTGGATGTTCGTCTTTGTTGTTGTGGTTTGATCTATATACTGCAAGGTATGATTTACATCTTATAAAATTATATTAGTTCGGTTTTTTAATCATGAATTTAGTTAGTTGTTTTCACAAAAGCATTTTGTTTTAGTTCGGTTATTTTGAAGAGTTACTCACCCTTGAGTACCTCTTATTAAAAATAGAAGTGTGGTCACAAAGCGTGGATGTAGCGCGGTGGGTTAGGCCGGCTATAGAACATGCTCAGGACGTCCTCTCTGGTGGGTAAGGCCAGAAGTGGGAGTATGATTTCGTGCTGTTTCTTTGAGAAGTCCTGTTATGTGATAACGTTTTATGTTGAGTTTATGTTGGTCTTTCTTATGTTACTTTGGTTGTGTCCTTTTTTCAAAAATCAAATAGTTTTTGGTATGGGTTTGTCTTGCGACTTTTTTGTGTTTTATTATTTCTTTCTTAGACTTTATAATAGTCTTCAAAAGAATAAATTATCCAGTTTTAAACTGGGTTAATCCGAGTTGGGTACCGTTGGTTTTCTTTTCTTAGTCATGCTGTTATTTTATGCTTTGTGGTGTTTAGTAGGCTGCGTTGGTTAGTTTGGTTTAGTATATAATTCCTTTCCAACCGGGTTAAAGGAAAGTTTGAAACTTGTTATCGTGTGTAAGGGTTGTTGAGTGTGAAAACTTGAAACTTAAAATCATTATTTAAACAATTCTTCGTGGGCGAGCTGTGCGATTTTGGATACAATTCCTGTGCGATTGAATGAAAATATCAAAAGGTTAGTCCTGCATTTTCATTTTATCAATTTATTACATAGAATTTCAATTTTTACTGCGTTTTTGGGGGAAATTTTAAAGTTATAAACTTTCATCGTATTTAATTTTACTGCTTCATGGGAAAATAAATTATAAATTAATTTACTACATTTGGTATGAATTTTATGATATTATTTTGTGTAAGATATTAATGAGATTTAGGAGAATTTAACAAAATTGTATTTTTATTTATCTTTTCTGTTTTTGCAGATGATCGTGGTATGAAGACTAGAAATGTAAATGAAACATGAATAAAGAATGGTTAGTACTAATTTAAATTTATTAGCTGAAAGTATTTTAAATTATACTTACCTGTTAATCGTCTGGGAAAAAGCCGTGGGGGAAGATGTCGTGTATCATATCTGATGTTGTTAGTAATTTGGCTAGTATGCGAATGATGTTTTTAGTTTGGAGCAGTGGCCAAAGTATGTATATGTATGAGTCTGTTTAGTGCGTATTATAATATCGTGTGAACAGTGCAAACGCGTTCATTTGGTGCAAGGAAGTGAAAGGTTAGTGAAAATAACTGAAATTTGTCTTTGAAACTTTCGTAAGCTTGAATATCATTTAGTGCTTCAGAAATGATGTGATCATATTTTCTATCAAAAATATTAAGTGTGAATACATATGACGTTTTGATGAAAAATTTTTCTGTTAGTTGTGGGTTAGCGAAGCGATCGTCATCTAAAAAATGGTCTTGATTAGTTCGGATGATGTTATGGTCGTAATATTCTATTGTAAATTCGTTAGCTCGGGGTGCAGTGAATGTTTTTAGTAATTTTTTTATATCCTACATAAGTAAATTGTCTAGGTGTTAGTGTTGCGGTGAGTCTATATAACATATTTTTATTCTTTTCTATGTCGTCATGAGTACTAGATAGTGGCAGGTAAAATGATAATATGCTGTCCAATGAAGTGTGGGCATTAAAACATGTTCACCTACAAAACTACGTGTGTCGTTAGTGTCGTTAGGTGTATTTAATGTATATTGTGGAAATGAGGGTAAGGTGATTGCTAGAAAATCTTTCGTGTCGGTGTGTTGTGGGTGATTAATATATTCGCAGGCTGTTCCTGGTTTGGTCGGGAATGGATGGTTCGGGAATTTTCTTTTGAAAGTGCGATAAGCTCGGTTAGTGCTATTAGATGTTTCGGTGGATGTGGATGATTGTGCTAATGATGCAGTGTAAGCTGAGGAGGGTGTAGGAGTAGGTGGGTTTGAGGATTCTATTGTGGATGAAAGTTGATGTATGGTGAGGGTGTTAGGGTGTATTAACTGTTGTTGTAGGGTGATAAAATTATCGAGTTCCTGGGAAGTTTGGGGGGTATCTGGAGAATTATTAGATGATCGGTCGGAATGAAGTGGAGAGTAGGTTGGGGTTGATTACGAAGCATAAGAAGGAGTGGAAACGGATGGGAGTGAACTATTTGGTGGGATTGGTTGAAAAGGGGGTTTTGAAAAAACTGAGGAGTTTGTTTGAAAATTATTGGATGGAGATAGTTCGGAGTCTGAAAATTCGTCAGGGGTTTCCATATTAGGGTTATTAAGTTGTGAGATAGAGTATAAGACTGAAATATCTGAGTTAGTATCTGAATTCGTGCTTGACGATATATTAATAATTGGAAAATCGGGTGGTGGGAAAGCAAAAAGTGGGATTATTGGGATTGGAGTTTGGAGGTTGGTTGGGTGGGAATTTGAGCGGTGTAGTAATTCAAGTTGTCGGCTCATCGTGGGCTAAAAAAATGATTATTCTGAGACTGAAAAGCGGTGGTATGGGGTTGTTCTATTATTTGTTCGTATGTATTATCATCTTGTGAATGATGTGTCATTATGTGCTGTATGGGTCTTTGTGATATATTTGGTCGAAAATTTGGGTTGTTTTGGAAAGAAATTCGTGTGGATGTTTGGGGGTTTTGGGTAGTTGTAGGTATTGTCGGGTTTTCTTGGGATGATGTCGGTGAAGACTGATTTTGTGATTGTTGGTTAGCAATTTTTGAAAGTATTTTGATTGGTTTTTTCTAGTGAAAAAATTTATGTTTATTGTAGTATTCTTCAAGGAAAAGAATTAAAAGGATTGTTGCTAAAACGAATGTGATTATTGCCTTTTTTATACATTTGCACATTGTCAATATTAGGGATGATAAAAATGTTATAAAAATTACAGATAGTAAAAAAATATCTGTTCTACTAAAAATTGTTCGTATCATTTAAATAAACTTTGGGTTATCGTACCTGTGAATATGGTCAATGATTTGGGAAAGTTGGAGATATATTTCAAATGGGGAGTAGAAAATTTAAAAAATATTGCAAAAAATGATTAAAATTATTATAAAAGCTTCAAAGGTATCAAATAGAAATATGAATAAAAGTTTAAGTATTATGAAAAAGTTTATTAAAATGTTGAAAATTGTATTTTTAAAGATATTGACTGATCGAGAGAAGAGCATTTAAGAAATGATTCCTTGGTCGAATATTTTTTGTTGTTTGGGGCGATTTTCAAGTGTGGTCGAGTTAATTATTGATTTTTTGACAAGTGGGTTGAGTTTTGTGAAAAGTTGTTGGGGGCTAATTTTATGGTGTTTGGGAGGTCCTCTTTGCTTTATTTTTATTTGTCAGGTGATCTGGGGTATTTTTGAGATTTTTGTACTTTAGGCCAAATGAATACGGTCGTATTTTTACTACAGGCTAATTTACCATTTTTGGTTGGAGGGTTTTTGAGGTCTAAGTTGGGAAAATATTGTTGATCTTTGCGTTATTAGATAAGGGAGGGTTATGATATTATGATGGTATTTATTTTAGTTGTCAAGTTTGAGTGGTTTGCTTAATTTTGACCTTGAGGTTGTAAAGTTATAGTTATAGATATGCCTGGAGTTTAATATCTTTCGTCTAATAGGTTGGTGTTATAGTTATAGAAGGTGACGGATTGAATGAATCCTATTGGCTGAATCTGAACTAGAATTGTTGTGTGTTTTGTCAGCATTTTATTTTGAAAAATGAAAGTTCAATATGATCCAGAGGTGCAAGGATTATTAATTTTAAAGTTAAAGTTGTTTTTGAAATTCAACTTTCTTTAATATTTTAGATTGTGGGATGAATGTTTTGTAGTTTTTACGTGGTTGATTTCTAAGTCGCGATAATTCCCTATGTTCTGATTTCTCTATTTGTTCTTGTGGTAGAATTTTTTCTATCATTTTCCCCATTTTTCTTTCTTTTTGAGGTATTTTTTGATCTGGCTTTTTTTTTGTTTTTTTTGAGTTGTAGTTGGTTTTGTATTTTGTTTTTCATGATGACTGTTGTGTTGTTCATCTATTTCTTTTTCCGTATGTGGATGATTTTGAATAACGTTCAAACCTGTGAAAGAATATAATTGAGTTAATTCGCGTAGTGCGTACTCTTTTGGGTAGTAAGGCAATAGATTGTTCCGATGTTGAACAATTTCTTTTTGATTTGAATCGGTGAGTTTATACGTTACGTCAGTGGGTTTGCCAGTTATTTGGTATGGTCCTTTGCGAAGGGGTTGTAGTTTTTTAGAGATTCCTTTTTGTGTATTAAAGTTAGGTATTAAGACAAATGTTCCAATTTTTAAATCTGTGGTTGGTGTAAAGCGTGAATTTATTTGTTCGTTAATATTTTGTCTTTGTAACAATTTCTTTGTTACTTTTTGGTAAATTTCATTGTGTTTTTTATCTCTATTTAAAATCCATTCGGTGTGTGTGCTGGAGACTAATTTAAGAATTTGTGGGTGATGAAAACGATCTTCACCGTGCGTCTTTATTTGGTTGGCAATAACCTTGTGCATTTTTATGAGAATTTGCTGTAAACATAATTGGTTTACGCGGCTTTTGATTAAAAACCATTTCGTATGGTGACATTTCTAGAGTTGTCGTGATTTGTGAATTATATGCTAAGGGAAATAATTTTACATCTGCTGACCATTCTGTGTATTTTGTATCATATCCATTTATGATACATCTGAGATATTCTTGTAGTGAACGGTTCATACCTTCGACTAAACCGTTTGTCCAAGGTGCATGAGATGTACGTGGTTTATGTTTGATGTTATATAAGTGGCATAGTGTGATGATTTCATTATTTATGAATTCTGTACCGTTGTCTGTATTAAGATTTCGGGTAATCCGAATGTAGCTATCCAGTGTTCATAAAGTGTCGTGTAAGCATAATAAGCATTACAATGTGGTACTGGGTTGAGTGCTATATAATGTGTTAATGCATCAACAATTACCATAATGTAGGAGTTTCCTTCAGAGGATGGTGAAATTGGTTCTTTTGTATCGAATGAAATACGGTGGTTAAAATATAAACTTTGTCCCTTAAAATCTTGTTTTTGTGCTATTTGTTTTTGATTTGGGTAAGGTTTATTTAGTTGAAATATTATACAATCATTGCATAATACTTTTATCCAAATTGGTGCATTTGGGAAATAAAAAATTTTGTGTAAAGTTTGAATATGTTTTCTCTGATCCAGAGTGTCCTTTAGTATTTTGTGTATGTGAGATGTTAAAAGCTATTAATATCATACTCAAAGGGAGACAGGGAACTGTAGAATCATTTAATTGATATTCTAGAAGATCTGTATTTTCATTAATTGTTGTGTTAATAAATTTTCGGAAATATCGGAGGAGTGTTTTATTTCCTAAAATTGTGGTATCTGCTTTTACGGGCTTAGTTATGTATTTGTGCCATGAGTTTAATTGTCTAATTACTGGGTCGAGATTTTGATATTGTTTTAAGAGTTCAAGTGTACTTTTATCTGTTGGAGGGAGAAAAAAATTGTCAATTTCTAGTTTTGATAGAGGAATTGTGTCAAGTGGGTCATGGATGTCAAAAACTTGATTTATTGTGTATTTTGAATCATTTGTTTGTGGTCCTGATATATTTATTTTATCAGTTAAATTTTCTTTTTCAATTAATGGAAAAAAGTCTTTTTTAATCGGGTGGTGTTTTATTTTTTTTTGTTTGGTGTTATTTTTATCCATTGTGAGTATGGAATTGGTTTGAAAGTTGATGTTCCTTCAGAGGATGGTGAAATTGGTCCTTTTGTATCGAATGAAATACGGTGGTTAAAATATAAACTTTGTCCCTTAAAATCTTGTTTTTGTGCTATTTGTTTTTGATTTGGGTAAGGTTTATTTAGTTGACATATTATACAATCATTGCATAATACTTTTATCCAAATTGGTGCATTTGGGAAATAAAAATTTTGTGTAAAGTTTGAATATGTTTTCTCTGATCCAGAGTGTCCTTTAGTATTTTGTGTATGTGAGATGTTAAAAGCTATTAATATCATACTCAAAGGGAGACAGGGAACTGTAGAATCATTTAATTGATATTCTAGAAGATCTGTATTTTCATTAATTGTTGTGTTAATAAATTTTCGGAAATATCGGAGGAGTGTTTTATTTCCTAAAATTGTGGTATCTGCTTTTACGGGCTTAGTTATGTATTTGTGCCATGAGTTTAATTGTCTAATTACTGGGTCGAGATTTTGATATTGTTTTAAGAGTTCAAGTGTACTTTTATCTGTTGGAGGGAGAAAAAAATTGTCAATTTCTAGTTTTGATAGAGGAATTGTGTCAAGTGGGTCATGGATGTCAAAAACTTGATTTATTGTGTATTTTGAATCATTTGTTTGTGGTCCTGATATATTTATTTTATCAGTTAAATTTTCTTTTTCAATTAATGGAAAAAAGTCTTTTTTAATCGGGTGGTGTTTTATTTTTTTTTGTTTGGTGTTATTTTTATCCATTGTGAGTATGGAATTGGTTTGAAAGTTGATGTTCCTTCAGAGGATGGTGAAATTGGTCCTTTTGTATCGAATGAAATACGGTGGTTAAAATATAAACTTTGTCCCTTAAAATCTTGTTTTTGTGCTATTTGTTTTTGATTTGGGTAAGGTTTATTTAGTTGACATATTATACAATCATTGCATAATACTTTTATCCAAATTGGTGCATTTGGGAAATAAAAATTTTGTGTAAAGTTTGAATATGTTTTCTCTGATCCAGAGTGTCCTTTAGTATTTTGTGTATGTGAGATGTTAAAAGCTATTAATATCATACTCAAAGGGAGACAGGGAACTGTAGAATCATTTAATTGATATTCTAGAAGATCTGTATTTTCATTAATTGTTGTGTTAATAAATTTTCGGAAATATCGGAGGAGTGTTTTATTTCCTAAAATTGTGGTATCTGCTTTTACGGGCTTAGTTATGTATTTGTGCCATGAGTTTAATTGTCTAATTACTGGGTCGAGATTTTGATATTGTTTTAAGAGTTCAAGTGTACTTTTATCTGTTGGAGGGAGAAAAAAATTGTCAATTTCTAGTTTTGATAGAGGAATTGTGTCAAGTGGGTCATGGAGGTCAAAAACTTGATTTATTGTGTATTTTGAATCATTTGTTTGTGGTCCTGATATATTTATTTTATCAGTTAAATTTTCTTTTTCAATTAATGGAAAAAAGTCTTTTTTAATCGGGTGGTGTTTTATTCTTTTTTGTTTGGTGTTATTTTTTATCCATTGTGAGTATGGAATTGGTTTGAAAGTTGATGTTCCTTGTAGATCAACTTCGTAGTGATTATTTTGGCAATCTAAGTAAAGTGGACAAAATTCTAGATTATTTCTTTGTGATTGATCAATGTCAGTTTTTACTGCATATTTGCATTCTAGTCGGGGTGATGTTTCATCTTTTGCGAGATAAAATTTAATACTAATTGTTACAAAATTTAATTGTTGCTTTTACTTAGGTTTTGATTTTTGTTCAACTTCAGATCTGATTTCACTCCTGAAATAAGACTGATGTGGTTAACTCATAGAGTAATTTTGGATAGGGTACACCGTCTGCTCGTCACGCTATCTTATTTTCGGCCGGATAGATTCGTGCAACTTTTTAGTCTAATACCGATCCTAATCTTACTCATATACTTTCTAGTCTCAGGGTGTTTAACTAGTCTCTGCTAGGCTCAATAGATCTAGGGTATACTGGTTTGTTGCGGCTGCTGAAGTTCTCTTGGAGAGGCAACTAATTTCTAAGTTAAATTCAAATCTCTCTGGTGCTGAAATTACAAGTAATTTCAGCACTTACAAATAAGTGGGTTGTTAGTTAGATGGATTATGATTGGTTAATATTAAATACTTTACAGTGGTAAAATATCCAATTTATCCAATCATAGTATGTAGTTTAGATCAGGTTCCATATGCGTTTTGAACAAGAAACTCCGAAAGAAAACATTGTTTTTTTCTTCAATAAATTTCATAAATATACGTAATAAGCGGCTCGATAATTTTGAAGACCATACAAATTAATTTTGACGAACCGTGTCATATATTTTTGGACGTGTTTTATAAAGGGTTCAGGTATTATGTTTAAAATTTCTAGTACTTTAATACACTTAGGTTAGTTCAAGTTCGTAATCGAATCTGCCTGATGCTCTATTGGCATTTTTTGGCCAGCTGTCTCTATTTAGAGCTTCTAAGTTTTGTAAAAAAAAGTTCTTGTATTTGATCATTGGTAGGAATCCTGCAAATGCTTTTAAGATGTTTTCGAAGAAAATCTTGGAAAATGCAATCGGGTATTGCACCAAATGGTATGACACCAAATGGCAAAAAATTACCTTGGTAAGGAACTTACTCCGTTGCATTAGGTACTCAGCGGCTTAGCGGTAAAATGCGATCTTGGAGATCGGGAATCGCGACGTCATATTTGTAGTCAGCATGAGTAATCAGGAGTCACAAAACGGGGTATTCAGGTCCAAAAATACGCCCGAAGATCTACGAAACCGCCTAATCCTACTAGCGAGGAGATAAAAACGCAAGAGACTAGGTGTCTGCGACCGGTGGGATCAGTAGGGTTAGGGTGCGGATATTAGAAAAAAGGAACCAGTAGGAGCGATCAGAGGAGGATAACTAAATAGCCACCATTGGACACGAAGACCGTACCAAGGGAGAGATTGAAACCGAGGTGCAGCAAATACGGCCAAAGATGCTAAAACTGCGACCAACAGCGTTTCAAACTGTTGGTGAAAAGAGTGATTAAAGTGGTTCCTCGATATCAATTTTCTCAAACACAGAATTTAAAAAAGATTTTAGGCTACGCATGCGTAAAAATGAATCTGATAATGCCAGAAGAAAAAGATTTCAGAGATTACCGGAACTAACAGAAGGAAACCACCATCTGTAATCGGCCGCGACTTGATGTCTACAGTCAACCCAAAGAGCACCGGAAAGCTGCTGTAGTGTCCATCCGGTGAAAAAATAATGAATCACAAACGACCCCAGAGTGACAGAAAAAAAGGTAGGCGAGGTCCAAAAACACTGCAAAATTGTCGACAACGTGATAGGTAAGCTTTTGAAGAAAGGGCACATCGAAAAAATAGAAAATAGCTCCGATATCTATTTTGTATCACAGATTGTGAAAACGCTAATAAAAAACTAGCATTTGAATCAGAAGAACTGAAAAAAAAAGAATTCTACAAGAGAAAAAACCAAATGCTTAATATATAAGAACTAATAGATACGGTTGGAAAAACAATTAGCAAAGAAAATCGGCGGAGCTTTAGTTTTCCATGACGGACCTTAGAATAGCGTGCGGCCAATTACCCAATAAAATTTGTCATTATATAGAATTATTCAATTGGAACTAGGAGGTTCAAACTAGGGGGTCTTACGTGCTCTTAACAATGCCCGAGTCGATGCCTGAGT
Organism: Symsagittifera roscoffensis; assembly: GCF_963678635.1. NCBI lineage: Eukaryota > Metazoa > Xenacoelomorpha > Acoela > Convolutidae > Symsagittifera > Symsagittifera roscoffensis. The sequence goes on along the minus strand of NC_087062.1, from coordinate 75,109,619 downwards.
CGATCGATATACATGTTTCGATGTCTGAGTAGATGACTGAGTCGATTTAACATTACTGCCTGGGTCGATATATTCAAGTTGAGTTGTTACAAAAGTCTGAGTCGTTACAAAAAGTTGAAATTAAAGTATATATACTTTTGAGAAAATACTTCAAAAGCTCAGGAAAAAAACTTTTCATTGAAGCTGAAAACAATTTTTGACATAACTGCCTTAACAATATTTAACATAACAAATATTGAAGGCCAATACTTGTGGAAGCAGAAAAAAGGAATGGTTTAATAATAGATCACTTACAACAGTTCTAACGCCACTAACCTAAAAAACGGAATCCACTGAGTCCCTAAAATCGCATCGCACATTTTCCCAACGCAAATGAACTGCAGGATCAATACACAGTCTTCACAAAAGTTTTCCCGCCACAACCTTGGCACCGCTAGGACTCTGGCTCATTAGGATATTGAATATCACTGGTCATCAGAGTACCAAACAGCTTCTGAAAACCTAAAATGATAAAAAGCCAATAAAACAGAAATCTTAATTCTGACCTGATGCAAAGATATCACAAAAGTGGAAGACACAAATCATGAAGGCCTCGATGACGTTTAAGAACTGCTCGGCACTGAAGGTTGAAGGTCAAAACCCCTTGCTTCGCTGTATCTCATTGACACAAAAAAAAACAAGTACTATAATAATGACCTCAAAAGGTGAGCAGCCGTATAGGAGCTCTATTTTTTGGGCTAAGAATATTGGGCTAAGAATTTTGGCTAACCGTTTGAAAAAAAAATATTTAAAAACAGGAGTTTAATAGTCGACCAACAAGATGGTTTATCAAAAACACAAACCAGAGGCAAATATAGCATTAGATGATTGCCTATCTCGGAAGTTTGATAATGAGGCAATACTGTTTAGTTTATACGACAGCATGTTTCAGTTTCGCAAAAACAAATCCCTACACAGCACTGCAAGAAAATGTCGATAAAGAGAAGAAAAAACTCTTGAAGCAAACGCACATCAAAAAATTGGAAGACTGCTTGAATAGATAATTCATATCGCCGATTAACGTTACGGTTACTGACTAAGAATCGGTAAGACAAGCGCTTGAATCAAGAGAATTGAACAATCATTTCTACAAAAAACACTAAATGCTGAAAATATAAGAACTAATGGATACCGTTGGACAATTAATCGGCAAAAAAAATTTAAAGGTATATTTTTTCTGAAAAGCTCCATAAATATGCGTCGGGCCAACTACCACATAGCCTACGTACCAGATTATAATACAATTTCTTAAATGAAATTCGGAACATATCGGTTCAAAAGGTTACAGCGTTTTACATGATCAAAACAACAGCTGCGGAATTCCTATAAATTTTGAATTATAATTTTTCCATGTTTTCTCAAGAATGTGATAATCAACTATTTACTAGAGGTAACAAGAGGCACGGAAAGAGAACATGAATCAGAAAAAAAGTACTCTACAAAAACACTTATGTTGGCGGTCATGTAGAGGGCCAAAATGTTCATAAAATTATTAGGTAATAACTGATCAAAAATGCTCGTATTGCTGTTAAATGGCAAAAATAAGAAAAGAAGCTGCGTTTAATTGACTAACAAAATGGTTGACTGCCTTACTTTCTTAAATTTTCAAGAAAAGTTCAAACCAGGATTCAAATAAGATTGATCGTGTCATACCGCTAAGTCCTCAAGGTATGAATTGCTAATTCCTGAATCCGTATGTAGATAAAGTCCTGCTTTTGCGAGAGAGAGAGGGAAGTTAAAACAACTATGTAATGTTAACGTTAATTCTCTTTCTGAACCGTAGTTCACTTTAACCGCGGTTCTCGTCCTCGCTATCAAGGTCAATCGACTAGTACACATTAACGTTACATAATATCAAAACATAATAAATGATATATAAAAACATAATAAGTTTTATGTGTCCATTAACGTACACATTAACGTTACATAAGTACAAATTAACGTTACATAATATCAAAACATAATAAATGATATATAATTACATAATAAGTTTTATCTATCCATGCTGGATGACATTCCCCCTCCTCGGGAAAAATTGTACAGTTTTAATGATTGAGTTTTTAGTCCCCGTGGGACTGCTAGTCCTGTCTTTCTACTTTTCGCCTCTTGTTTCCGCGGTATTGTTATCGAAGTTGTCGTCGCTTGTTCCGTCTTCTTCGTCGTTTTGTGGCTGTTTGCCTTCTTGTTCGTTCACTGCTGTGTTCTTCCTGTTCACGAATAATATGTCGTTGTTTTCCGTTGTTTCGTCTTCTACTTCTGTTGGGGATGTTAAGTCGGTTACGTTGCTTGTGGTGGTCGGTTTGTGTTTCGGGCTAATAGCCTCTATAAATTTTACACAAGCCTTGTATTCGGGGTTTTTTTCAGCAAAACCCATCTCCTGGATCAAGGATTTTAGACTTGGGTAGTCTTGCGATGATGATTTTTCTTGTGGGGAGTCGATTTCAGATAGCTTTTCCCCGGTTGCACTCGCGATCTGTATTGTGCTGATTGGGATGGAGTTACCTAGTGCTGTTGCTAGGGTCGCCTGTCTGTTTCTTGTCGATTTGCTTGTTGCGATTGCAAGTGGTGTGTTCTTTTGATTTTGTCGTTTTGGTGACGGTGAGATGGGATCCTCCGACGTGGACGACGAATCGTCATCTTTTTCTGGGCTTCTGTTGGTTTTCTTTTCTTCTTCGGTCTCAGTTTGTAGGCCCATCCCTCGTGGCGTCTGTAGTTTTCTTACTGGTTTTCCTCCAGTCCTTTTTCCTATCGCTTTGTTTGCCTTTCTTTTTGTGGGGCTGCTTTGGCTTGTGAACTGTGCTGTCATCTCCTGTCTTGTTAATTTGATCGGAAGCCCAGTTCTAGTTTAATTTCGTGGTTTGACTCGTCGTTTCCTTGTACATTGAGTATCCTGTGTGTTTGTTTTCCCTGAATTAATCTAACACCGGTGCGTGGTAGTAGATTCCGTCCTATGATATTTGCCTTGTAGTCATCCACTATGATGAACGGAGCTGTTTGTTTTTTCCATTCTCCCGACTCAATTGAGATTATCAGTCTACCTTTTGGGTTGATTGACTCGCCGTTATTGCATGCTAAATTTCTGGCAGTAACCTCAGGTGGGATATTTTTAAAAACTGCCGTTTGATCGTTTTGTTGTATTCGTTGAGCGGTTTTTTCGTTGAGGAAAGACACTGGGCTGCCCGAGTCAGCAATAGCGAATAGTTCCGTAGTGTTTGTCTTCAAATTAACAGTATGTCCATTTAAATCGTCTTCCGACAGTGTTTTACCGTTTTTTATTTCGAATGATTCTGATATCGCCATCACGGAGAATTTGTCTATTTGGTATTCTTCCCAACCATTGTTTGTGGCGAACTCAGCATATGCAACGGGGTCGTTAGCAGTTTCCATGCTCTCTATTTCTGTTTCCTCTTGCTGTTCTTCATTTGTGTTTGCTAAGTAATTTACTTTTGTAGAACGACAAACTTTTGCCAAGTGTCCGCGTTTTGCACATTTCGAGCAAATTTTGTCTTTTGCTGGACATGATTGTAGATGGTTGGGACCATATTGATTTCCACACTTATAAAATTGTCTTGAACTTGTGTTTCGTTGTTGATGTTGACCCCTTGTGTTTTGTGATCCACGTGGATACGGTCGGCGGCGGAAACCGCCCGACCTCTCTGATTGTTTTGATTGTTCTGCTGGTTTGGTCTACCACGTGTATTAATGTAATGTACCAGCTCTCGTTTTGGAACCACTGTTTGACCTCCGAATGGATTTATTTTCATTGTACGACTGTGTTCTATTCCTTTTTCTCGTCATATTGCGTACTGGTATGCCTCTTGTGAGCTACCTGTTTGTGCCAGCCATTTTTCTGCAATTTTTCCTTGTTCATGTGGGCGGTAAACATATCCCTTACCCACTCGCCGCAGTCAGCTTTTGATGCCAGTTCCACTAGATCAGCATGAAATTGTTCTAGACTTCTGCTTTCTTCTGTTTTCGACAGATAAAATTATAAGCTCTCAAAAGCTATTATGCGTGTCGTGACGAAAATATCTTCCAACATCGTCATGAATTCTTGTGTGTTTACTGTATGTAACTGTAAATTAGGTCGTTTTCGTTGTACTTGTCGCTGTCCTTCAGCGCCGAGACACATGAAAAGGTAGCTGCGCACTTTTGCGTCCGCTTCGTCCCATCTGAATGCGTTACACAGGACTCCTTTCTCACGTGGTTCTCCAAGCTCACTCTTTTTTCTTGATAACGTACGTCTCCGTTCTTTCTCTGAGCTTCCGTTTCGCCGGTCATCTCGACTTTGTATACTTGTTCGGATGGCTTTACTAGTTGTGGTTTTGCTCGTAGTAGATTTCGGATTTCGATGCCATCTTTTGCGAATACTGCCATTTCCATTATTGCCGCCCATTTTGTCCACTCTTATGGTGGATCGGCCGATGCTCTTTCCCAAAATGGGTTTATGTTTAGCGGGTTTTTCGAAAATCCTGGTGGTTGCGCCATGTCATACCTCTAAGTCCTCAAGGTATGAATTGCTAATTTCTGAATCCGTATGGATAGATAATGTCGGGCTCTTGAGAGAGAGAGAGAGAGAGAGAGAGAGAGAAGTTAAAACAACTATGTAATGTTAACGTTAATTCTCTTTCTGAACCGTAGTTCACTTTAGCCGCCGTTCTCGTGCTCGCTATCAAGGTCAATCGGCCAGTACACATTAACGTTACTTAATATCAAAACTTAAATGATGTAAAAATACAAAATAAGTTTTATGTGGAGTTTTATCTATCCATGCCGGATGACAGGTCGATTGCCTGTCTTGGAATCCTTAAAGCGAGGCGTGTTCGATTTGTAGGTACGTCAACTTTTTCACTTAGCAAAAACTTTGAATTCATAACCTCCTAACATACCAGGGGAACTGCAAAAAGCGAACTTCCGAAAGCAATTTCGTGCAGTAGTCGGACCAAAAAACTTCATAAAACCTGAGAAAAACGTCAACTGCGAAATTTCTATTCTCTGGGATTTAAAGACCGCGCCATTACCGTATTATTTACATAAGGGGTGTTACTACTTTTGTGAGGAAAGGGAGGCTAAAAAAATGGAAGAGCCCAATTTTTTTATATTCCTAGCGACTAAAACACGTTCGCTTTTGATTACCCGAGTCGAGATTTTTCACCTAATTTGAAGCAAGATTTGAGCGGTTTGAGCGGTTTTTTTAGACAATTACGCTCAAAATCTTGCTTCAAAATGAGCGGTTTGAGCGGTTTTTGAACGGTCTTATCTAAAAAAAAACGCTCAAAAACCGCGCAAGATTTGAACGGTTTTGAGCGGTTTATCTAAAAAAAACGCTCAAAAACCGCTCAAATCTTAGTTTCAACAATGGAAAAATTGCAAACTTGGTTCGAGAAATTCGGCTATAATTTTCAGCAGCTTGTCCAAATCTCGGCAAATCAGTCGATACCTAAGTCAAGCGGGAATACTTTCGGCTGCTAAAGTTTACCTGGACTGATAATACTTAGAGAAAAACGTATTTGAAATGACAAAATTGTAAAATTAGAAATTGTACGGTGGATCTGCTCTTGGACCGTTATGCTGTTTTACCGGCAATAAAAAATACAAGAAAACACACGTGCGCTTTTTAACTTATGTTACGTCTGCTGAGACTGCTCTTTTTAACATATGTTTAACCATTGAGCCACCCGCAGCTTATGTATGACCGCAACAATGAGCTCCAATTTTGAATCTAATTATGACGAGAACAACAAACTTCTGCTTCGATCGGACACAATACCAAGAGAGGCATCGGCTCATTTCCAGTTCCCTCACCTTCCTGCTTGAAAACTATTTCAAAGGCGGTCTTGTTTCAGATATAACGGCCCCAAGTGGAGATGCAGGCTCTTTTTCTTTTTCCGCCCACCTGCGAATTTTCTCAAGTATGTGTTTTTCTGTTCACGTTGTCCAATTGTTACAAAAATTTAGCGTGCGAACTAATTTGGCTCTGAAAAAGATTTTGTAAAACCCTCTTTTTGCCAATAAATGGATGCTTATGTGAGATGGGTGATCAAAGAGCTAAAATGCACATTACTTTGCAATACACTTGTATCATTTTTTTGATTAATTTCAAAACAAAAAAGATTTGAGAATTATATCCATTTTTTGGGTTTTTATCCAAGTTTGAGCTGTATAAAACAGAACACATAAAAATTTAGATTCGGTATATGATAATATTTATGCAAATCTGTGAGGGATGGACGGGGAAAGATGGATAGAACACAAATCATATATCTAACTTTTTCAGATTAGGTATAGGTTTTTTTTGTACAAATCTGTGAAGCATTGGTATTGAGGGGGGAGGGGGGTAACTGGGAACGTGCTGTCTTTAAGGCGCCCTACTACTGCTTCGAATTCATCACCTACGACACAAAGCGAAGTTTCAACCTGTTTTACGAGCAATTTTTTCCCAAGCTTTCCCGCCTCTTCGCTCTGGGACTAAACCGGTCCTTATTCTTCACAAATGCGTCCAAGCAGCCTCTGGATCTGAAGTGCAGTTTTTTCGAGAAAAGGTTCTGGTGGGATTTCAACTATGACAAAATGGAGAGGTGTGGGGGCCAGCAGGAACTATTATTCGGAAAAGGCAAAAGAATAGGCCTTTTCAAGGTACCATTTTGCTTTCTGTAAGCTTTCCAAAAAAGAGCACGCCTTAAAATAGAGCAAGCGAGCAGGCTTACAACAGCCTAATTATGCTTGATTTAGGAAACTTAATTTTGAGCTAGTAACATTCGTTTTTTTCGAGTTTTTTAGCGCTTTATTCGGAACCAAAAACTTTTTGTTTTTCTAGCTATTTTTCTACAAAATTGTTTTTTCCAGTTTGCGTATTATTCTATGACCGTCGAATCGGAATTTTAATTATACGTCAGATCTTTTTATTACTCTACGCAGAAAAAAAACACAAATTCGAAAAAACACCTTGCTTGTTTTGGCTCTTTTTCCCACCTCACTCAAACATGAATTTTATGGTCTAACGAGTGGTTTTACAAGGTTAATTATGAAGACCAAATATGTTTGGCCCAGCCTAATTAGTTCGCATGTCAATTTTCATAACAATCGGACAATGTTAAAATTTGCAAGTGGGGGAAAAAGAAAAAGAGCCCTTGTTTTTAGTTTTCCGCGCAAAAACAGGTAACACGTGAAATTATCAGATTGTGTCGAGTGGCGTATTATATTAAAGCCCTTTCAGTCCTGATTCGAACGACATACAATTTTTGAAATTTGGAGAAAAATCTGTTTGAAATTTTAAAATTTGGGTCTAATAGCGAGCTAATAATGTGAGCGTGCAGGCTTACAATAGCTAATTTAAGCTTATTTTAAGCCGTGATATTTTAATTTTACTCAAGTAAAGTTCGTTTTTGGAGTTTTGAAGCGCCATTTGGGAAGCAAAAATTTCAAAAATTCAAAAAAAAATCTGCCAAAAAATTAGAAAAAAATTGAACTACACTAATTTTTTTAAATATTTTTTCAAGACTATCGTCGAGACGTTCTGCGTTACTTGCGCAGTAACCAGCTATCCTTGTTGTTATACGATACAAATATATAAGCTATACAAGTACGAGGACATTTTGTCTCCATATACAACCCATTAAAGTAATTTATACATAGTAAAATTGATATATGTTTACAAAAAACACATATGGACGGGGGATGGGCGCAATAAAAGAGCCCAATTTTTTATCAATTCCATGATAATTTTTATGTTTATGTCTCAGTTGGCCTTTTCCTCTTTAAACTCAACTGAAGTTGACAGTCTGGTACCGGGATTGAGAGCACTTGCTGTGACCGGGAACGAACGAGTACTCCTCATTTTCAACTCTTCTTCTGGCAACTTGGAGGACATCAAAGATAGATTGAAACCTCTGCTGGCTCATCCAAACAGCATTGGATGTGCCATATATGGAAGGCTGGATGATCTGCACCCAGAAAACCACTCTGAATCGTAAGTACCTATTTACTCTTTTTTTTGGGCTTTTTTCCAGTTTCTCAACAACAAAAACTGTCTCAAATTTGTTTTAAGTAATTTACATGCAAGCACATAAAATCATCAAAAGTCTTCAAATAAGCTTTCGCAAATCAATTTTTAGAAAAAAAACCAAGCGTGAAAGTGTCTTTTTTTTGCTTTTTTTGTCTCTCGTAATTCAATTTTCAAATTTATTTCTACATTGCCATTAAGTGATTGAAATTTGCCTGATCCTAAAATCAGTTTTTCAGAATACTTCATTATTACCTTGAGCAAAACATATCCTTTAACAATCATAGCGTCCTAAATCAATAAGAAAAATTTGGAAAAAGGGAAAAGAAGAAAAATTACTAGTTGATAAAATGAAAGTCTGATGATGCACCACAAAAAACTTCTTGTTTTTGCCGAAAAACAATGAATGGGACAATTTAAAACTTATTTATTTTAACTACAAAATCGAGTGTTCTAATGCAAACTTTGCATGTATTGGAACACCTCTCGCTATACTTCTCTTTATTGAATTTTTTTGTTGCTTTTACTTAGTTTTTGATTTTTGTTTAACTTCAGATGTGATTTCACTCCGTATGATCTGCACAGAAATTTTACCAACTCGTGAATACATATTTTTCTTAGTAAAAGTTGTCTTGTTGTCTTACCTGTTTAATTGATTCTTTTTCTTACTGTATGTTGTTTTTATGAGACCTTTCAGCAGCATATTCGGGTTATGCAATTTTGGATTATCACTTAATGCGGAAACAAGAACTCTATTATGTAAAATTAGCCGAACAAAAAGTTTATGTGCAAAAAGAAGCTGTTTTTTGGTCAAAGTCTATGAAAAAGCTTACAGTACCTCTATTTTTTTTTCAGAATACGTAAATTTTCATCAATAAATATTCGAAGATGTTTGAAAAATAAAGTTTTCTCTACTTTTTGCCCTGAGTTGTTTTATCTGTAGAAAATTCAACAGCTGAGTTTTTGTTTATCCAGTGTTCAGTGTTACTTTTTTTAATAATCATAATAATAATAAATAATAAACTGTTTCCAAACGATATCAAGTTACAAAGTTGTTCATAAAAATTTATAAATACAAATTAGCATCGTTTGGGAGAACACCATTAAGCCAACAAGTCCCGTTTTCAGGTGTCTCATTAAGCGGAGAACAAAAAAAGTACATAAATTTTTTGATCCAATGCAATGGATTTTCCACCGGTAACCATTTTTTAAACGTAAAACCTCTTTATTCGCACCTTTAAACCATTTTCTATTAAAAAAAATTAATTTAGTTTTCCCAGGTAGTTTTTTCTACCCATAACTTAGAAACCAACAGAAACACGTTCTACTTATTGATTAATAAAAAGTCTCAAAGCATGCCCAGTAAAATTGTATTTCCCAGAATGTAATTATCTAAAAACTTATGATTAAAACTATTTAATTGAAACCGAGAAGCCCCTTTCAAGAAATTGACCAAGGCGGGAAAAAATTTATTACAAAGTTGAACATTTTTCTAATTTTAGGTGTAATCGATCCTCTGTTGAGTTTATTTCTGTTTATAGCTAACTTTTGATTTGTTTTTTGCTTTGAAAATATTATGTTCAATTCTTGTTTAGTAATAGAATATCTCAAGGTTTCAACTTGACACTCTTTTCGAATAATTTTTCTGGTTAATTTCAGAAGTTCGTAAGCAAAAAGTTCTCTTTCGATATATATTTTATTATCATGCATTATTTCAGTAATTGAATCCATCCTGTGATTATGAAAAAATTATTCTGGTTAGCCTTCTGATTTTCATTTCCAGTTCTAACAGTTTGGTTTTGTCGGTTTTTGCATAAACTAAAACTCCATATTGGATGATTGGTTGCACGTAACTTTTATACGCAAATATTAATTGCCGTCCAGTTAGAAACTTTCTCAATTGAAAAAACACATAACAGAATTGCAAAACTTTGTTCTTTACCTTATCAATACGCTGATGAAAATTCAATTTACAGTCAAGGAGAATTCCAAGATATTTAAAACATTCAACATTTTTTATTTGGGTTTCATTTAAAAAAGAATTTACTGGTCGTTCTTCAGTTTTCGTGCTCCGACAGTATATCATGGTCTTGGTGTTTTTGACATTCAGTGTCAATTTGTTCTTGTCTAACCAATCATTTACTTCAAGCAAAGCTGATCTATGTGCAAAAGCAATATACTTTTTGTTGTTTGTGGATTTCAGAACAGTGTCATCAGCATACAAAAGTACCCCTGTGTTTTTTGTGGCTATTTGTAGATCGTTTATGCATAATATGAGCAAAAGTGGGCCAAGGATAGATGCTTGAGGTACACCAAAAGATACCAGTTTAAGTTCGGTCTTAAAAGAGTTAGTTTCAATGTACTGATAGCGATTGTCAAGGTAAGATTCCAAGAGAATTAAGACAGGCCCTCTGAATCCCATTTGTTCCAATTTTTTTTAACAGATTAGAGTGATCAACTGTGCCAAAAGCCTTTGTTAGATCTAGAAACGTATTCTGAACAGTTAGTTTTTTGTTCGTTAGCGATGTTGAAACTTCTTCCAACAATTTAAGGATACTTTGGTTTTTTTTTTTGGTGTCCTGCTTTTAGACTATTTTATGAGAACGTTATCTGAATAACTGTATCATCCACATAAAAAAAACAACATGCAAAATGCACATTCTAGTAAAGCATGAGAGCCTTCAAAGTTTTGTAACGCTACAATTATCTTCTCATTACTCAGTAAAACTGATGCTGATATTTGCCTGGGCACGGGGGACGGCAGAAGATCCAAAATCTGTAGCCGCTTCCTCAAGCATTTTTTTGTGATAATGATCAAAGCCGCATCAGTGAACTTTGGGCTCTATCAAGCTGTTTAAAGCTGAATTCTGATCGGCTTACCCAGGGGAGTATCTACGATTTTTCTCGAGGGGGAGCGGATTTTTTTGAATGAAGTGAAAATTTTTGAAAAATTGGACAAAAAAAGGCGTCTTGAAGCACTTTTTCGAAAATTTTGACCAAAATTTTGCATTTTTTCGGCGCACCTACCTACTCAAAATTACTTTATTGGCGCTGAAGGCGCCCTTAGAAAAAATTTAGGGTCCGTCACCAAAAATGGATATCTCAAAATAGTACAAAGGGGGACTGTTTGGGTCGGCAGGGGGTTGAATCCCTAAGGGGAGGAGAGCATCCGCCATCCCTCGCCCCTGGGCATGCCCCTTTTGACTATTTACTTTGTCCTACGGCATGAGTGAGTCCTTCTGCCGAACAGGCCAGCGAGGATGTTTTTACAGATTCACCGCGAACAGTATATTTGTTCTTTTTCCAATTCCAATTTTTTCAAAATTTGTGTTTTAATAGCTGTTTTAAGCGAGCTATTGTTCCAAGTTCGAAAAAAATGAGGAATATATATGCTTGGAGTGTTTTTTATTCAGACTAATTTCCCCCAAAAAAAAAACATTTGCTGAGTGAGAGGATCAAAAGCGACATTTGGTCGGAAGCGACAGTCGCAGTTTTTCAAATAACTGGCAACTCTCGCCCTAGGCTATTGTTCGGACCAGCCGACAAGTTGTTACAGTAGGTTGAGTGTTATACACTAATTCATTGTTTCATCCTCTCGTGCTGAATGCACCCAGCCCAGAAAGTGAAGCAAAAAAACTAGTTGTAGATCTTAACTAGATGCACAAACGCGGTTCTCCGCGAAGAGCTGAACAGCTAGTGTTGGTCCTTTCCCTTGTATGTGAATCGTAGTTGTCGCACTCTACGATTGTTAGTTTTTCTAATTATTAATAGTTGTGGCTTTCGACCGGTTGTCGCTTTCAATGACGAATATTTTGCATTGAGCATTTCTTAGTACAACGTGAAATCAAACGTTTCTCAGAAATGAAAACTAACTTCGAAAACAGGAATTTGACCGTTTTAGCGACGCTGGTTGGGTGGTGGAAGTTCTCTTCTCCAAAGGCGGAATTGTGGGATGTGGAAAAGCACTGATGGCCTTGAAGAAAGGGGGATCGAACGGGGGCAAAAACGCAGTTCAATGGGGAGTGTTCAATGAAGAGAGATTTCTGCCGGTGGAATATCAATGTGACATGCGATATCCTTCCATAATAGGAAGGCTACATGGCTACTAAGAGACAAAGAATTCAAAATATGTCGTAAAGTCTTAAAATTAGATTAATGAGATTTCGAAGTTTTTGCTGTGGTTTAAAAGAAAACATTTTGTTCGTTTTATAATAACAAGCAAATGTAAAAACATCAGTTTAATCAGATTATTTAGTAGCGGATTTTCACGGGGGGGGGGGGGGGGGGGGGGGATGGTGGCGCCTTCCTTCCCCGAGGATTTCGACCGCCTGACTACCCAAAGGTACTACCTTTAAAACCTCAATTTTTGGCTGGCTGACCCTACAATTTTTCTAAAGGCGCTTTAGGCGCCAATATATACTTCTTTGAGGAGCGTGCGCCAAAAAGAAACAAAATTTTTGGTTAGAATTGTCCAAAAAGCACCTGAAAGCCTCTTTGGCCTTCAAGAAGTCGCCTGCTGCGCGAATAATGCGGTCAAAATAGGGTCTTTTATTTGCTTTGGGAAGCTCGGAAAAGCAACTTGATCGACCTAAAAAGCAGGTCGACAAATTTTTTGAAATATTTTTCGAATTTATGTCCTCGAGAAAGCCCTAGATCGCCCCTGAGATAAATATTGAAAGCTGATTGGGGATTATCTCCTCGCCCTGATTTAACTTCATCCGAAAAACGAAAAGATTCAGGCCAGTGTTTCTCAGCACTGAAAAGTTTTGTTAAGTTCAAATGTTTTTTGAGTTTTTGAGGTACCCGAGACTTTGTTTTTGAGTCTTTGAAGTACCTAAAATCGTGCTTTAATTGTTTGTTGAGCCTTTGTGGTAGTAAAAACGCAAATTTTTGAGTGTTTTTTGTGCCTTTGTGGTACCTGAAATCGCGCTGAAAAAGCAAGCTATACACATAAATTCATTTCCACTCCACAAGTAATCGGCACAACAACCTACGCAAAATTTTACCCATGTAAGTTTCCAGATACTGCTAGTTGAAAAATTGATCTGTTTTTTAACGGATCTGCGTAGCGAAATATTAATCGATAGAAAAATTGATCTGTTTTTTAGCGGATCTGCGTTGCGAATTATAAATCAATATATTAATTAATTCTTAGGATATTTTTTATATATTAGAGACTCCATATAGTTTATTATACATCGATAGTGGGGAAAAATATATTAGTTTGATAGATAAATCCAGACCTGTATATAAAGAAAGATAAGCAACCCAAAAACCAGAATTGAAGAACCTATTCTGAGTTTTCAGCTTGAATTACATCAACTGCAACTTCCAGTTTCTCGACGCCTTCCAGAACATTCTCCTCAAAGTCATCAGTCGAGCCTGACAAATCGGTTGCGTAATCGATTATATCATAACACAGAGCTTTGATCTCCTCTTTGGTATCTTTTGCGTCTCGTTGCGACTCGTAAGTTGACTGATTGTCTTCTTCCACCATGTTAAACATGTCTCGGCCAGCCGTTATGATGTTCTCGGCATTCTCCAGAAACGACTCGGAAATATCTGCGAAGTCTTTGGCCGAGCAGTCGAGAAGGCAGTCGAGGTCTTTCACGTCGTCCTTTGTATCATCAACCGAGCTTGGCTCAGTTAATTCTGTTTCGATTATTGCTAATTTGTCTCGAATCTGATCGTCGCTTTTGTTGTTTTTCTCAATGCAATCATCTGCCAAATTGATTATTCCTGTAGCCTATTCCAAAACAGAGGAGTTTGGTACAAGTATGATATTTGGGTCTCTAAAATATAGTCGGGTTCCTTGAGAAAAAATATTTAGCTTTTCGGAACACTTTTTGCATTCGTTGACTTGAATTTTTGAGCTTTTTCTTGAAAATATGGACATATTTATCTTTCATACTTGCTTTTTTCTTAGACCCAACTATCAATCGTACTTTTACCGATGTTTTTATGTTTAAACGTATTTTGATCACAAAAAGGCCGTTTCAGTTAGCTGTCTGTACGTCGGTCTCATTACCTATTTTCGATCAGATAGGATTGTGCTGCTGCATAGTCCAATATTGCATCAAATTCGTTCTCTTATTGCTCTGACCCTTCGAAAAATATGGAGGAACTTTGTATTCGGGTGTGTTTTAGTTTTGTACTTTTTCTCTTTTTTCCACAAAAATCAGGTCACACAAATAATCATTTGAATGGGTAGAGTGATAAGCAAAAATAAAGCCCTTTCATTCGTGATTCGAACGACATTAAAATTTTTATTACGTTTTCGAAGTATCGAGAAAACTGGTTTAACTTTTTTGATTTTGATTTCAATGTTGCGAGTGAGCAGGCTAACAATAGCGTAATTATGCTTAATTAGGGCCCTGAAAACTTAATTTTTAGCTATTTAAATTAATTTTTGAAGTTTTGAGGGCCATTTTTGGAACCAAAAACTCGAAAAAAAATTCTATATTTTTTCTGCAGAAAAATCGTGAATTTTTTTCCTTTTTTTTGATTTTTTGCTCTTCTAGTCAATTACAACAAAATCTTGTGTTTAATTTGCCTATATTATTATGACTGTCTAAAATGCTTAAAATACAGTCTAGCGTCAGGTCCCTTTATCACGCCACGCAAAAAAAAAAACTTTTGGATCATTCTGTGCTACTTGCACACTAATAGGCTAACCTTGCTTTTTTTCGTATATAAATGGTAAAATATCTGTTTTGCGAGGTCGGAACTGAGATCAGAAAGCAAGTCTCTCTGCTTAGAACTTTATAATACTAACAAGAATAGCCCGTTGCTGTACAGCAAGCACAGAATGTTAGGATGTTTTATTAGGATCTTTTCTTCTCATTCAAATGTCTTAAGCGAGGTGTGATGAAAGAACTATATAAACGTGTAGAACAACAGTAATATAAGGATAATCGACAACAGTTGTCCTCAAAAAATGAACAACCTTTCCTTATGTTTTTTGCACAATGATTTTTTCAACTTTTTTAAGAAAGCTGTTACAGCCAATGAAGCGCTAAATGATATTATTTTTCGTAAGTAATATTAACTTTTTTGCCGAAAAGTTTCTTTTTTTATGAGTGTTCGAATTTAGACTCGCATGAGATGAGACTCGCTTAAGTCGATCAAAATTTGACGAAAACTCAAAAGATTCAGGCCGGTTTTTCTCAACACTGGGATCATTTCTAGAATATTCCACAATTTTGTTCAACCCATCCCTATAACTATTTGTGGTAGCCTAAAATGAAAAAAAACTAAAACACACCCAAATAAACATGGTTTCTTTTCATTTTCAAAGGTTGTAGCTATGGGTCTTGTTAGATGGATCATGATTGACAAGTTCAAACATTTTATCTGACAATATTTTCAGTAAAATTTGATATGGAGCAAAAAGCCAAAATTACAAAATTTTTAAAGCCAAAATTTACAGAGCTTGCGTTACAGTATGAAATCTTTTTTTTCCAACCTAAGTCGCAAATATTGTTACGACGCAAATATTGTTGCGACAAAATATGTTCAATTTGATCAATATCCAGCTATTAAGTACAGCCAATGTTGAGGATATTAAGACAGACTATTACATTACAAATAGAACTTTAGCTTCAAGGTATCATGGACCTGTAGAGTAGAGGTAGGTAAGGAGACCCGCTATAAAAGAAGAGGATTCGAACCCTGCATGGTCGGCTGTTTTTAAGGATTTTTTTGTATACTAGTTAAAATACGTCCGCTCTACAATTTGAGGCATGTTAGCTGGGAATTTTGTAGGCTCAAAGTTGTTTTACTCACTCAGTTTTTCCCAGTAGCGTTATTGGTCATATTTTGCATGTGCATGCGATGTGCAGCTTTCTTTCTGTGTAAAAATATTAAATCAGTTTACAGACGACATTAATAGCAAAACAAAATTTTCATGAAAATATTTTTGTACTGTGCCTAAAGCTAGAACTGATTTTCTCAAAAATCGCAGATTCATAAACTATGCTTCAATTTTGAAAAAGCAATATATTTTAGTCAATTAGGTGGAATTTGAAACAAACTGCAAAAAAAATCGTGAGATTATCTAAACGATCTGATTTGAAGATGGATTTTTGCTTGCATTATTCTTATAGCAGTAGAAAAGACGTCAACCATATTTAACATTCAACAAAAAACCAGTTAGTCTTAGAAAAACTTATTGGAAGTGTGTGGTTGTATGTTAAAATTTTTATCTGCATATATTTTGTCTTGATTTGGCTTTTTATCTTTTCGTAATTTTTTTAGTCTAATTTCATTAATTATTCCCTCCATAGCAAAAAGGAGTGAACGTTTGACTAGCATAAAAAACAACGGGCAAAAATACTGAAAATGTATCAATGAGCCCATTTCTTTTAAATTTTGGTTTAATGTTTCGTAAGAGATGCGAACAACTATAGTCAGATGTTAAGACATTTTTTTGAAATACCAGTATCTGAGAAGTATAAGCAAGTCGAAAAGTGAGTCATGTGAATGAAATGTGCATGATTTTGTTAACTGTGACATAATTGTTAAATAACTATTATGCAAGAGCTACGTATTTTCCGCTGATTTAAATGGTAGCTGGTTTGTCTACCACTGTCTGAATCTGTAACCTGTGAGATGATGTAGTCGATGGACACGTGTACTTCAGGGGTGACCAAGGGACTGGTGATGGTGATCTCGTCGTAGCCATCACTCGCCTGCAGCACGATCTCCTCTGCCTTCTTCTTCACCTATCACATCACCAGAAAAAGTATATGCTGGAGAAAGAAAGTAACGCAACCAAACAGTTTGTTAGGACTTTTCAAATTTCTTTGAAGAGAGCCTTTAAACATGAAATCTTTTCTATATATAAGTTTAAAAAAAACAAATTTGACCATAACTGAAAATGTTCGATCACATATAGTTTGCAAAAAATTAACTTTTAAGACGTTGAAACTTGATTCAGATAACAAATTGGTGGAATTTGTTAGTCTAAGGTGAGTTTTTGTGCACAGTAGTGCAAAAAAGTTTGAAAAAGTGTAGCTTACAGCTACAAATCAAAATGTCAAAAAAGGTAGTTTTTCAGAAATGAAAATAGTGCTTTGGGTTTAATTTTATCTTTTCGTACCAAAAAAAAACCTTTTTACTTGGGATGAACAATTGCCTCAATCAAAGCCAAATTAATAGCTACTACCCTAAAGATAACTGAAAAAGATTTTTGTACTATAGGAAATGTTTTTTTTTCAACTTAACTCGATGCGTTACTTCTTTCAGCAGTATATTATAGTTTTGCATGAAAAGCAAACTGAGCGTGTCAGAAAACTCACCTTGCCATGAAGTGTTGTCTTTCATGATTTACAGTCTCTTATAAGCTTTACAACCTCAAAAAAATTTGGTTTTTCTTTTTTTTTTCGTTTTCGAGGTGTCATCATAAGCAAACATTGGCGCGGTAGATATCCTAACTAATGAGTTATTGTCATCAACTTAGGCCCAATGCAAAACCCTTTATCGTTGCAAAAATGACCACATGTGATACACTTTTTAATTTTAAGCCCAAAACATCAATATCTTTCAAACTTTATTGCTGGTTTGAGTGCCGAAAAATGACTGGTAAAAAAACCCCCAACACAGATACTCCGTCACTTTCTTCGAAAGTCGGAACAACTAGATTGCCTTTACGCAACTAAAACCGATTTTTGAGTCGGACTTTATCACTGATCGCGCTTTAAGACCAACATTTGTTGCGTTTTGAGTATGCAAAAAAGGCCTGAACATTTCGAACCCCAAAATGTGCAAAAACTTGTCATAGAAAAAAAACTCATTCTTACATGCTCACCGAGATTTGGAACAATTATCAAAAAAAATTGCCACCATATTTATGAACAAAAAAAACTTGCCCGCAAAGAATCTTTTTTGTTGTTATCTTTATCTTTATGTGCCTTTGAAAGTCTATGGAAATTCGTTTTGTAGCGCATTTCTCAAACTTCTTTGTTCTGACTTATATTATCTTACAAGTGCTAAGGAACTTTGATTTGGGCGCTCAAAACAATTACGGTTTTTTCAGAAACCTTTTAATGTAGGCAGATGGATTACCTTGTCACAAAGTCGTGTTCTCTCGTCTCGTTCTTTTTCTGACTCGTAAGCTATCTCGACCGAGGCATCCTCGGCATCTTCGATCACAATATCCATTGAAGTGCTCTCACAAATGATGGGAGCTAACGACAACACAGCCACGACGAATAGGGCTAGTCTAAAAGACATCTCTGAAACACAAAACTAGGACACTAGAATTCTGGCTCGCTTGATACAATACATCAAAATTGAAGGATAAACTACAGTTTCAAGAAGCTTTTGCTTTTTGATTACTTATTTCTGTGGAAAAAAATGAAGTATATCTGATAAATATATGAGGCAAATTTCAATACAAAAGTATGGGTATTTTCGAAATCTCCTAAAACCGCTTGCTATAATTGTGTCATTCTGCTTAAAATATACGCTGAAATACTTACTTCAAAATCAAGCAGATGACTTATTTTTTCCTTGAGCACTTCGTTTTTATATAATTGCTTTGGAAATGACTATGTGGAAGTTTGGTGTTTATATATGAATTATGGAATCCAAACAAGAAACAAATTGCGTCTTAGAAATGGATCAGCGATCACAAGGACTTGAATCTTCAGCATCTCATTCTCATAACATTTTTTATAACTTTTGTGGTCATTTTAGATACATTTTTCACTACAGCATAACTACACATCAATTAACCATGTTTACATAACACGAAAACTATAGAAAGTGGAGATCCCTGGAAAGTCGACAGCCTGTTGTGATGGAAAATGCCCTGTCCCAGTGTTTTTCGATCTACAAACATATAGCGAACTGTTATTGTGTTTATTTGCCATTTAAGCTATACTTAAACATTGACTACCTTACTGTATATAAACCAATGGAAACAAGAATAATATTTGGAAAAAAAGTATGTGCGTATGGCTGCCCGGACTGACGTTCATTTAAGAAAAAAACCTATCATGCAATTTCATATATAATGAGATCTATGGAAAAAAAAACTATAAAAACGATTACCATAAAAAGAAACTTTATGACCCGCATTATTTCAATCGAAGTTTTTGAAATTTATATCAAATGATTTTAAAACTCAAACAAAACAAAATTGTGGCACTTTTTGTTATATCAGAAGAACATTGGCAACAAAAAATAGTTTGTCACATAATTTTCATTCCAGAAAAAGAAATGATATCCATTTTTTCACATAGTAAATGTAAAATTTTTTTGCCCGTTGATTTTTTTTCCCGTTTTTTATTGTCAACTCGCTTCTATGCTCAATTAAAAATTTAACGAAAAAAAAAATTTTGCCTAAAAATTTGATATGTATTTGTCTATAAGACAGTCCAGGCTGAATTTTCTACCAAAAAACAAATCCAGAAAACTTAAGCAAAAATTGTCAGACGCAATATAAAAAAACCGATGATCAAGATGATCAAACGTTTTTTACTGTCTTTATATGCTAAGACTAACCTAGATCTGTCAGACAAAAGGCAATATTTTTCAACCACTGAGTTTCGCTGAACAAAAACCAATTTTTTTTTAAAAAGTTTCGAACAAAAAAGGATTATCATACATTTTCATAGCATGGAAAAACTGCGTGTCATACAGCTTTATAGTATTCTTTTGTGTATGCAATTTTCATAAAAGTTTTATTGAAAAAAAGTATGGCAAAAACCATGTTATTTCTTTACAGATTGAAAAAAAATTGCTTACTTTGCTTTTTTTGTACTTTCTTATGAAACTGTAGAAATTACAGTGAATTAATCATCGAGTATACGCTCCTCAGGTGTTTTTTGTTCAAAACAAGAGTTAGCTCTTTACTTCACGCGCTTCGCAAACTTCTCGAAAATTTTATCGCATCATAACTGTCTGAAAATTTTTCAAGCCGCCATCGATACTACTCTTAGTAGGCTTGGCTAAGTAGGCATGGCGGCAAAAATCAGAGAAAATGGCATCTGATTTATCAAGATATTACTTAAGTAGGGACAAAATTTTAGTGCCATTGTACACTCTAGACCAAGCGGCACTGAAAACAGAGAAAATTTTCATCTCCACAAGTAATGTCAACTTAAACATTGTCAAAGATATCATGTCTATGTGAAAATCTTGAAATAAAAGTTTTAAAAAGAAAAATAAGGAGCTCCACTTGCCCACATTCTTCAATCTCAAGACTCTTCTTTCGCTTAGGCGCTAGAATCACCGCATTACTACCCTGAAGCTTAACCGTTTATCACCGAACAACCACAGAGCCATAATAAATTGCTTGCAAGCTGAGGCCTTAAAACGACAAGAGACTCCGTCTTGCAAAATGTTGTCATACTATTGTTGATTTGTTTATCTCTCAAATTAGGCCATCATCAAGTTTATTTCAATTTTAGTAAATTTCCATGATATGAAGTTAATCATTTGAAAATTGGAAGAATAGTACTAAAATGAAATGAAATGTCTCAGAGTACCTAGAAAGCCAGATCTTTACTCAAAATTTGAAATCAATATCACAAAACGCCAATGCTTTGTACAGAAAGCGGTTGAGAAAAATCATGAGCTAATTACTGGATTACTGTGGCCGTTAAATGTGAAAACCGAAATAGATTTGTATCTGCACATGGTGTGTGGCTTCAATAACTGACTCTGAAAAACGATACTGTTTTGCATACAAAAGCAAATGTCTCTGACCCAGCCGAGAAGCACGAGGCAGATAACGTCTCTAAATCTCCTCATCCGCAAATCTAAGTTGACTAGCAGATTTGTCGGCACATGGCCGGCCACCCGATTCCAGCCCTTCAGTATCTTCCTACTTTGCCAAATGCGCTCGTCTTCTAGGAATCGAGCAACTCATTTCATTTGTGATTACAAAAGAGGTTATAGTGGAGAGCATCAGTCCTAAAACGTTTATGACAGATCCTATAACGTTATGGACAGAACGACTTCTTCTTTTAAAAAATGTTCACTTATTTCTATTAGGTGTTTGCTTCTGAAAATCTTTCGTTTAAAAACTTCCATATTATCCTTAATACTCAGTTTTGAGGCCAATTTCTTTCTCGATTGCTATATCCGGCTCTGGTCGATTTACAAGTCTATTTGTCCGAAATAACAATTGAAAACTTAGTGTTTCCGCTTTAAGAAATGAAAACTCAAAACAAAGATCTATGCTTCTTGCTCGTAATGTAGTTTTCCCAGACAGACCAAGTTACTTTTGCTGATCAGAATTCGGGCTAGAAACTATCATTGAGCTTGAGGAAAGTGGGTGAGTGAATGATGTTTACTAGACGCAATTCAATCACATACATACTTTTGCAAATCCAGTAATCCAGCAAATCGCTCTTTTGAAATCGATTCAATTGAATTTGATCATTTCGAGATATTCAATTGACAAAAAAACTGATAAACAAGAAAACAAGAAAAAATAGATAAGCAGAAAAAAATTGAATAAAATTAAAAGACCAGCAGTACCGACTGAAGATCTACCAGCTAGAAGAAAAAAAATCAGAATTAGAGAAATGAGAAGAAGTTCGATTAATATGAAGTGAATGTTTTTGAATTGGAACACAAGCTGTCGGACATGACGGAAAAGAATGGTTTAACATAAGTCAGTCCGCGTCATTTTTTGAATTGGAGGAGAAACTGTCGGATATGAGGGGCGAGAATAGTTTACCAGAAGTCGGTCCGCAGCTTGTTGCCAAACATAAACATCTTAGACTTGACTGGGCTTTTAGTATGGTTGAATGTTTATCGAATCCTACTGCAGTTTCTAGTCAATCACAAGAAGTAAATCTGGTCAGCCCAGAAGAAAATCAGATTGCAATCACTTTTACTTTTTAAAAGCAAATTTTACAAAAAAATGAATACTGGTCAAACGGCAACCAAACATTCGTAACTGTTTTTTTAGAGGATCCGGTGTCTTAAATACTGCAAGTTCAAGCACAGTCATGTAAGTTGTTCCTTATAGTTAGTCTCTCTAACAAAATTTGGCACTTTTGCTGCAAGTTTTGCACCGTTCATTTCTGCATTAAACGTACCTCAACCTGAGACCCTACCGGTGAATTTAGACTTGCATAGGCCCATGACTGCTGGCTACCAAATGCCTGTAACCCTATCACAAGCGGTTTTAAGTGTAGCAGCTGGCAGTTCGAACTTTTGGATTGAAAATCAAAATCATTATAGCCATTTAGCAAGGCCAGCTGTTACTGCTGCATTGATGGCACCTTCAAAAGACCTTGCTGCACATTAATGTGTTAATCCGTTCAATACCCTAGTCCCTATACTTGCTCAGCCCTTTACGCAGATTCATGCAAAGCCAGTGCAGTTAATCATTGCTTTTAATCAAGTTACCATCAAGTTTTTCATCAAGTTAATCTTAATCAGTCCTGCGGAGCGTCATTTGAGCATCCACTAATATTAGGGGAGTTGGTATAAATGTTTATGCATAGCCGCAAGAAACATATAAGTGAATGGAAGCTTACGCAGTTTAATCATAATCCTTTTAGCTGGCATCAAGGATTTGGCCAGTTCAAGTCGTCAGTTGAGTCAGCCACGCTCAGTGATGATGAAACCTTCACAGGTTTGAAAATTTTGTTGTGGATACTGGCAAATTCTGACTCGCCGGAATTAACTAGAAGAGAACTTTATGTAGAGATGATTTAAAATCTTCATGGAAA
The DNA here is from genome assembly GCF_963678635.1 of Symsagittifera roscoffensis. Taxonomy (NCBI): domain Eukaryota; kingdom Metazoa; phylum Xenacoelomorpha; order Acoela; family Convolutidae; genus Symsagittifera; species Symsagittifera roscoffensis. Next base: position 75,086,882 of record NC_087062.1, on the reverse strand, counting down.
CATTGGGCAGCCCATGTTGTAGTAGGAGTGAGTCTGGTTAAATGGACTAATTTTTCAATTCTGAAAAGTCACAACTGATATATTTTGCAACGTTTTTCTTCAAAATTTTTTGGACTAGTCGCTATTGTCAAATCTTTGCTTTACGCCATGACTACGAACTTTCAAACCTAAGCCAAGCCTTCAGCAAGTTTCCTACAATTATTTCCAACACCAAAGGAGGAGAGCTATGAGAGGTTCAAATTGCCTAACTCTAAAAAAAAATTCAGGACACTGTCGAGTTGAAAAGAGCCACTACGTTGGTTGCAAGTAATACTAAGTAAGTGTCAAAACTAGAAAAATACGAAGTTTTCTCCTTGTTTTTTATGTAAAGGACAACATGATCATTAGCACTGTAATGTTTCTAAAGAAAAGATTGCCACACAACAACCAAGTATGTCGCTAAACATACACTTTTTTTTATTGTTTCCAGGGCAACCATAACTTCGAAAAATGCCCAAAATCTAGAAAAAGATTGAAACCTTTAAAACACAAAATGTGAAAGCACTCACAAGGTACTTCTTCACGTACTTCCGTATGAAACTTTTTCTCACCCAGTTGGGTACAAAAGACTTTTCGTAACCAAGAGATGCAATCACCAAAAATGTGTCCATAATGAGGCCATCGGTGATGTCATTAGATGCTGAGGAATCAACCAAAGTTCTCTATCTAATTGCATCACTTGCCAGAAAATCCAGGTAGTCAATTGCAAGTTCTCTGTTATAGTGATTCCATGCGTTCTTGGCTATCCGCTGCTCTGGTAAAACCCTGTAAATTGGTTGGCATCTCCGTTTTTATCACCACAAAAAAAATCAATTCTGCTACAGTGTCAAAAAGTCATCTAAAGAGATTTTAAGTTTCTGCAGAAGCTCGTGTTATCAAACAAAAAAAAGAGGAAGTTGAGATAATCATACGGCAAATTTTCTTGTTTAAAATTAGAACCGTTGAATAATTTCTATGGGAGGACTCAAAATTACGGTGCGCCGTACGACTTCCGATAGCTTGAGCCGTTAGCGGTTGGTTACACCCGTCCGTCGGCTGAAACTCGTTTTGCTTTAAGTATATTGTTGAGGATACTTCTTTGGCTGATCAAGTTGAAACCTTGTATAGGTCGAGGCCATTTGGAATTTTCGGGCATGTAAACGCCAGTTCCGCTGCTGAAAAACATGAATTTTCAATTTTCCTAAATGAAACTTTTCACAAACGTGAAAAGTATGTCATAGCATAGGTTTGAATTCAAAATTAAATTGACTTGCTTGAGATTTATTTTTCTCCAATGTCACAAATTGTGTTGTTAAAGAACATAACGAACGAAGAACTGGCGCTTAGCTGAAACTGTTCAAAGACAAACACGGATGATATTAGGAGGAGATACGTCTTTACCATTTGCCCACATAATCCAAGTTTGTGAACCGACCAAGATCTGTATTTCCTGCATCATCCAGTGATGAATCCGAGCAAAACTGGCAAGGTACGCCGTGTCCTCAGTAGATCAATAAATTCAATGGATTTTCCTGGATAAATCTCTGTTTTTGGGTTCGGATCTTCTGCAATATAAGTATGCCGTTTCAGTTTTTCTTGAAGAGTTTTTGCCACTTGGAGTTTTCAAACGAGAACAACTTTCAATCCGTTTGTGTGGCGGGAGGACCCCACATTGAATGTGATTTTTTTACCTTTACACGCTGCATTTGTTGGCTCTCTTGATTCGACAATAAGATATGTTTTCACCGACTAAATCCATCTCCATAAAAAAGCTTAAAACTGAGGCCTAAAAACGAAAAGTTACTCTGTCATGCAATTTGTTGTCATATTGATGTCGACATAATTATTCAAAAAACTGTTCACTTTTAAAATTTGATTAAAACTGAACAAGTTTCTGTGATATGAACCGCATAACCTCGGTGTAAAATGGGACGATAAAGAAGATATTTTTCTAGTTTTTAGAGGCGTTGATAAATCACTCTACAAAGCAAAACCCCCGTTCAAAATTGAATTTTGTATCCTCGGCTTTTGATTCGAATGAATAATTAGCTCCAAATATCGTGCGGGCTTGCCTGCGTTATAAACAAATATGTACAACCATCAAAACGGAACGGTGATCTCCGAAAAAAATGAAACAGCAATTCCCTGAGTGGCACTCAGTACTTCTTTTATCAGGCGCACTGACAAACGTTGTTATTTCATAAAAAAATTTTCGACGAAAACGAATTTGATTTGTTCAGTGATAGTTCGCAGGATATATTCAGCGCCGTATGTTTCCTTCGTGCGCGACTTACGAATTCGCACTAGACCAAAATAGCCTTCCCGTTTGTCACATCACAAGTAGCGCCCAGGAAACTGCTTCAGGGTCCCAAGTTAAAGCTTCAAGCAGCTGTTCTGGCAGCACGCTGGAAAGAGGAAACCTGAAAAAGCCTTCTTTTTTTGAGTTACCGACGTCTTTAAGACAACAGAAACCGACGTCTTTAAGCAGTGGCGTAACTCGTGCAACAATTTACTCGTGTTTGTTGGCCATCGCTTTGTTGTGATTCTTATTGGCATCATGTACACAGTGGCAGTTACCCATCTGATATCGGTACACGGTGTTGTTTTCAAAATCCCTCAAGGAAAGCAGTTTGGTTAATGGCCCGAACATGTTGAGAAATAGTTATTCAACTTGCAACCCGAACAAAAAGTGCATCCGTTTTTTCACCGAAATTATGCACAACAATATTAAGAGATCTCTGTACAGAAAATGGAAAAACTAAACTCAATTTTAAGAAAAAAACATGCCATAGCATTTTTGTTGCGTCTGCTACCATTGCATAAATATTTTCGCGCGAACACTATCAAGATAACTGATCCTGCTGAGTGGGATGTAGCAAAGCAGAGCAATCTGAATTGTTTCATGTCAAAATGAAGTTCTCTTATGTCGAAATGAAGTTCTACTAAAACCATTACAAAAAAAACTGAGTTGCCAACCATTTAGTCTTCAGTGGCCCAGCTGGCATCAATCGATTGAAATGATGAATCAGTCGTTTCGTTGATACCGAATAAGCAGTCAATGAAACTTGATGCGAGCCATCTTTTGGCTCGGTTGATGATGAGACAGTTGCATGTAAAGCATTTTCATAAAAGCTCGGTATATATGCATGCAATTGTTTGAATTTCACCGTTCTGAAGTTGGCTACTCTGTTGCCTACTCCGAAAATTTCAAAACAATTGTTTGACATTCCAAAAGCACAAGCCAAATTTGTCTGCACTAAAATGTCTGATCTGCCGGTTGAAAGATTGCGTTACAAGGAAACTTCTTTCCTCAAAAGCGGTCTTGATTACTTCGGTCCGTTCCTAGTTCCGATAAACACAAACACTGAGAAAAGATGGAGGTTTTCTTTTACTTGCTTCACCACTAGAACGTTACGCACATCGAAATCTGCCCATGCAATAACACAAGCTCCGGCGCTGTGGGCGTCAAGTGATTCATTGCAAGGCGCAAAACTCCCTAAATCGTTTTTGCTGACAACGGAACAAATTTTGTGGTTGCTCGGAAGTTTCTAGCTTGCCTTGAGAATTGGAACAGACTTCCTCCAGCAGTTTTTGCTCAAAAAAATCAGTGGAGGTTGAGGTTATCCAGTGATCCACATCAAAGTGCGGGATTGGGAGATCTGTGTAAGACAAGACGAGTCAAGTTACTTTTATATGACATCCCAGGAAACAGGAGAGTGACCGATATTGTTTTAGAAGCAACACTTTGACTCCAAGCTACTTCGTACTATACCAAAACACAGCCAGCTTATCGTTGCTGATTTTCGACAAAACTTTGAGCACAAGAAGCGTTTTGCTCGGGCATAATCGTCCACTAAGTCCTTTTGTTCATGCTGGTTGCGCGAATATGTACTTCCCTGAAAAAAAAAAGTGGCAAAGCAATTTGAACGTCACTTTGAAAGCTGGGGACTTAGTTTGGGTAGTTGAATCCGTAATTTCTTGTGTGCACCACCCACTTGCACCTATATTCTAAATGCATCAAGGTAAAAATGGACGTCCGTAACCATTTTTACCGTAACTCTTTCTTTGAAACCGAGAAAGAGACCAAAAGAGACCAAAAGCCCTCACTAGCGAAATGACCCAAGCGACCCGAATTTAAATAAGGGAATGAAGATACTCGTCAAATGGAACTATAGTTTACTCATTGTCTGAGTCTTTTATAGACTTTTATAGACTAGAAACCATAGAAGATTTTTCTTTAGGTTTGAGCTCTCCACCTGTCCATGTTTTAACATTCTAACAAAAGGTTCACATCCCTTTTGACCATTTATAGCCTTTAATGCTTTCTTTTCAGTTCAGCCTTGATCAAAACTACCCGTCAAAACAGCGATTTCTTTTGAGGTCAATCACCGGTTCATTTGCCTTGTATCGAAAAAAAATTAAAATGGTTTGTATCGAAAAAAATTTATGTCGTGAAGATGATTTCGGTTTTGCTGATGGACTAGGAAACGGAATGCTTATTTTATCAAAAATGCAAGCAAAATGTTACAATTCGATAAATTTTAATTTGGCTAAAGGAAAAAAAGTTTCATATGCCTTGATACGAAGAGTGTTGTTATTGTTTTGTGAGCTTTCAGGTTGATCAGTTTCGTTGTACCTCCTTGCTAAAAAATCAAAATAGTTCAACAAATATGAAGAACCCAAACATAACAACCTAATTCAGCTACTCGCTGAGTTTTTTGTGGCTTTACGTCAAAGCAGGATACCCATAGCCAAAAAAAATTGCTGCCAAAAAGAAAAAATTTTTCAAAAATTTTTCATAGCTTAACATTTATCCATGGGAGAGACTTGTGTTCCTCCATTTCACCAAGCAAACTTTTTTGAGTCGATAACTCCTCTGCTATAGCTGTTTCCCTGTGAAAAGCGACGATTTGAACTGCTATGATATTTTCAACTGCTTGAAGAAAAGAAAACACTAAAAAAACAGTCACGAAATGCAAGAAAACAAGAATAGTTGATTCTTCTCCGCAATTTTAAAATTGCACCGGGTGGTTATATTTGAAGAAAAAGCTAACCCTCCCTGAACGCTATTATTTTGAAACTGATTTTAAAAAAGTTTTTCTGTGTTTTTTTTCGAGTTTGAGGTTAATCATAATAAATTTTTCAGTAAATTTTTTTAAGATTTCTAATCGATTTACACTTTTCATGAAATTCGGTCAAATCAACAAAACAAAATCAAGTTTTTGACAAATCAAACAGCAGCAAACTAAAAATTGTGAAAGCAAAATTGAAAAAATAAATTCAAATCTAAAAACCTTTTCATTAAAAAAATCATATCAAGATGTTCAAATCGACAGAAGTTGTTTCTCGGACTGGAGGCAAACCACTGTTGTTGACAAGCCTTGTCTGGTCATAAGTTGGTTTTTGGACTAGTTGAGGCTAGTTACAAGCCGGCGATAGGTAACATGGAGGCTGCAGATAGACGAAGCACGGAAAATTTACTGCCTTTCATCAAAGCAGTAATAAAAAGAAGTAGGGTCTATTATCCACTAGTTCAAATGGAAGTCTTGCAAAAAGCTGAAAAAATTTACTTTTTGTTTGCACAACTGTCAACCATTTTGTCAATTTGTTGAGTCGACCACTGCTGTTCACATACAAATTAAGAAAATTTGCTGGAAAACACAAAAAAAACGCAATTCAAGTCACGCAAAAAATCGCCCCAATAGGTTAAAATGGTAGCCACATTCAATTTTTGGAGCAAACAGTATGCAAGAAACAATGATTGAGTCACTCAAACTAGGATCATAGCAATTTTTTGCAGGCGCTTGATCATCGAAATTGCTTACTTACAGTTTTTATTAGGAGAGGGAAGATTTTTGAAAAGGTTCGATAGGGCGAAGAGGATTTTTATCTGGACCCCTGGGAAAATTTTAACTTTTGGTGGATCGTTTGTCTCCAAAAGTTCCAAAGTACGAAATTTTTTTCTGATTGAAACAGTTTATGCTATAACTAATAGTCAGTGTTGTGATTGTCTTTATTTCATTAACTTATTTTATTTAACTGGTCTATTACGACCCTGTCTACCGCTAGCGACTTCCATCCGAGTGAGCAAGCTTCAGGGCTATTGTGTTTCAGTAGGAAACAACCCACGTGTCAATTGAACTCTGTTCTTTACCTCTTATTATTCTAAGCTTAGTTGAGTTAGAGCATTAGTATGACGCAAACATCTGTTAATGAATCTGGCATGAGGGAATCCCTCCATTCTGGCAAACGCATACGATCGATCACCCGACCAATAAGGCAAACTGGAGGGATATATTCCAATTGGCCTTAAAAGCAGAAGAGAACTTCAACTAACAAAGTTGGTTGAAGTTTCCTTTGGAATTGCTAAAACCAGAATTTCTACAATTAGAGGAAGAACCACAAAAACAAACGACAACGGCAGAAACGCAGAAAGGAGTAGATTCGACGAATCCAAAACCGCCAGAATTGAACAAGAAACCAAGGCATTCAAGGGAATGCGAATGGAAGAAACAGACTAGTAGATCCGATCTATGCCATACTTAGCACTCAGTAGCGAGGGTAACAGAATTTTCGCACAAAATTTCTCAAAGATCAAAGTCCTCCGGATATATTTCGCTGAACTTTAGGATCTCCTAAACCATTGTGACATTCGAACGCCACAAGCTACTTAATAGACTTTTATAGAAAAAGAGAAAACTTTGAACTATTCTGGGGCGCTGTAGCGGAGATGGCTAAAAAATGCGACTTATCCAGCGGAAGGAATTTACTAACGAAACCTTACCACCTCAAGAAGCTCTAAAATTTGTCCTAATATATAGAAAGGAAATCTCTAATCAACTAAAAATGACAAACAAATTTAAAAATTCTTACCCTGTACATATTAATACTGTAAATAATCACCGTAATTTTAAAAAACGGGAACCAACTTTAGCAGTAGATAGATGAAATTCCTGCATAATAAATTGAAGGAAATTTGTAACGGAACACCTTGCCTTGTGTCCGGCGAAAGATGCGATTTGGACATTTCGTAGTTTTAAGTTCATTTATAGATATTGTAAGCAATCACGAAATTGTAGATACCAACTTTGTACATCCGTCAGATCAACCTGCTGTATATAACCACGTAAATAAAGCATGCTGTGGTGTAACTAATGCATGATCGGTGACAGGACAAAGTGACGGCAACGCATTTTTTGTATTAAACTTGACTGAACTTTTTGATAATGATTGAAAAGAAGTAAATAAATTACTGAATATAGTAATAGGAAAGGAAAGTTTTGTGCAACTAAACATCCAGGTCGACTCAGCAAGACCAGTTAGTTTTTTAAAAAAAAAAACACGCATTACACGAACTGAAACTACGCGAAACATACTTGAAAAACAATGCAGTCGATCAAGCTACGAAAGATCTCTACTGTGGCTTCACAGACGACCCGATAAAGATAGTAGGCCAAATCATCGTACCAATCATATCCAAAGGATGGTCTTACGAGACTATTGAAATGAAATTAAAACTAATTTTTGTACGGTAGCTGACCACAGTTCCAACGGATTAGTAGAAAACTTGTACATACCGTTTAAAAAAAATTTCCAACGATGTTTTTGGTACTACCGAAGACTTCACTAATCGACTCCGTTCTTAAAATCATTTGGAATTTACGGAGCACAAAACAATCAAAAAAAACTTTAAATCAAATGAAAAAAATTCAATTCAACAGAACACTAAACATTCTCTGGAAGACCTTGATCAGTCAAAATGTAATGACCCTTAGACAACGGAAAATCAATTAGGCCAAAGAATAGGGCACACAACTGGGCTTCTGATGACAGAGTAGAGGACGGTTATCTGGATACTACGATGGACGACATAAACCGTAACCCCGAAGAGAAATGATACGACTACACAGAACCAGAAAATCCCAGCGAATTCTGGATACTCTGATGGACGACATAAACCGTAACCCCGAAGAGAAAGGATACCGCTACACAGACCCAGAAAATCCCAGCGAATTCTGGATACTCTGATGGACGACATAAACCGTAACCGCGAAGAGAAATGATACGACTACACAGACCCAAAAAATCCCAGCAAAATGTACAAAAAGACTTTTACTTTCTAACCCACTGAAAAAAGGTAATATCTTTCGAAAGGTTTTAATTCGAATGAACGGGGCAACCTACTAACAACCTCCTTTGAGCAGAAAAATCAGACACTCTTTTGATTCAACAGTGAAACTAGTGAGCGGAGAATCCTACAGAAACCAGATATAGCTATTCGAAAAAATGTATTCGAAACCACCAAAACTTTTTATTTTAGTAATTATTCTGAAGTAGGATAAAAAAAAGTGCAGAAAACAAAACAACTCGAAGAATTCTTCAAAATTCCGAAAACCGACTCAGAATACGACGAGATTCCAATCGAAATGGGCCAAACAAAAGATTATTTCCCACTTTATTTAAAATTTTTCTTATATCTTTTGACAATTCTGACGTTAGCGATTAGGAATGGGTTTTCCTTGCAGGATTGTATGCAGGGAAAGGTTCATTAGTGACCTTAATAATCATTCACCACACCCTAACAACGAACAAGTTTCACCGGATAATCAAATTACACCAGAATATATAGATTGAGATTGAAACACACATGGACCATCAAAAGATAAGCATAATAATAGCACATTTTCCAAACCGCACTGGAGTTTGAACAAATTGAAGTTGAACACATCACTGAGGAACAACCAACAGTGCCAGTGATACTGGAATTAGACGACGAATCTGCATCAGAAATCCCGGTGTACGAAGAGTAGACTCCCCAGAACGTAATAACCGAAATTCTTCTAAACCAAGGTTATATATAGACCAAGGTTTGTTCTAGACCAATGTTATCTATAGATGTTGTAGTTGAACACGATGTCGGGACCGCAGATAAACCATTCATAATAACCGAGAACACAGCCAGCGACAACATTTCGGAAAACGAGAGGAACTGCAGGAAAATCTTGGTTGCACAATCGGTCGAACAGTCTGGCCCCATAATCTCACAAAGTCCGACGAAGTGATTCCCAAAACGAGGACGTTTTTTTTTGACAAAAATGTACAGGAGCTACTCATCTCATTACCACCTTCTGCTGCAAAAAATTCCGAACTTCAGACATCGATTCAGATGTAATCAGACAATGCCAAAAGTTTCTGAAAGGTATTGACCCTGTCTCAAAAAACTAAGACTACTCAAACCCCTAATAGTCTTCCTCTGATTGGGCGATATTCACATCTAAATCAAGAAAAAAGCCTCAAACTTCAGATGAAGCCTTTTAAGCATTGGTGTAGATATTTAATTTTCAATCAAAAACGATTTAAACAAAAAAAATTGATAGTCATTCGGATTATTCACAAAAACCTCATTTGTGGTTTAAAACTTATTTCTTTGCTCCCGCTATACAACTTTGAAGGCTTTGTAATCTTTTAGTGATGTAGATTTCTTTAATTTCAGGCTCCTTTTACATGTTTGCGGATTGAATAAAAAAAAACCAATCGGATAATTAATAGTAATTTAAATTATCAACCTAATAGTAACCTAATAGTAATTTAAAATTTTGCAATTACATTAATTCGATTAATCTTATAAAGTGTTGTACCAGAAAACTTTTCATTAACTACTATCGAGTTTTAGTTAATTTTGGTTTCATATTTTTCTCCTTTTCTAGAAGGAGAAAAGGATCACCCATTTTTCACGCTTTAGGTTCGAATTTTTCTCAGTTAGGGGAAGTGTTGGAATTATCTATATTTCATTATTTTTTTTAATTGGTCTTTTATGACCTTTTCTACCGCTGACGACCTCCATCGTAGTGAGCAAGCTTCAGCGTTATCGTGTTTCAGTTAGAAATAACGTACTTTTTAATTGAACTCTTATTTACTTCTTATTATTTTTAGCTTAGTTTAGTTAGAGCGTTAGTACATTTTATTAGTCATTTTGCACTTGTGAAGATTCCAAGTTTGATTCCGAGGATTTTCTGCTGAAATAATTAAATTTTGCTTAAATTGGTCGTTTTCGTCTTGACTATGACGTTTTTGATATGTGCGTTTTCCATTTTATAACTCTTGAGAGAATTCGGATCTGAAAAAAAATTGAGCATCTTAAGATTTTGGATTTGAAAATTTTTTTTCTACTGACTTTTTTTCCTTTTCAGCTCAACGGGCGTCTAACTAAGTTTTGTTGGCTAACTGGCCGCAAGTTCAGTGAATTTGAATGCTTAATAACGCTTGTGTTTGCGTTTTTTGCTGTTGTTGCGTTGTACATCGAGTGTTGCGGCAGAAAGTTTGAGATTTTTTTTTGTGAAAATCATCCACCCACATGCCATATAAAGTATAAAGTGATAAATGTTGCTGCTAGTAAATAATGAATTGTGGCAAATAAGCCTCTTGGAACGATTTCTAAGACGGATTAAATCTCCGCTTACGCGTTAATAGCGCGAAAAATATCGTCCCAAATTGGCCAAAATGTCAACCTTTGAATCCCCATAATTTTACGAAAAATGATCAGAGGTGAAATATCTTTGCAAGTTTAAATTCAGAAGAACAATCCCTCTTGAATGATATAAAAAAATTTGGTCAAAAAAGGCTAGGTAAAAAGTCAAAATTTGTCTGAAGAAAAAAACCACCCCAAGCACAAATATTCGGAACAAAAAGCAAACTTATTTTTTTAAATGAAACAGCCACTTAATCCGGAACAGCAATAGATTTACTGAAGTAGCCGATTTATCTCCAATATCTACTTTAATCATAAATGTGAAAAGTTGAAATCAGTATATTTTCTGCAATTTGAAGCAAAAAAAAACAAGAAAAAGAGTTCATTTATCCCAAAGACTCAAAAATTTTTGACAGATTAAGGCATACTTTACTAGTTGAAAGGGTAGATTCTTGATTCGAGATAAATAAGATACAAGGATTTGTCTTCAAACTCCACAAACACTAGATAACTCCTCGTTCCGCAATTCTGCACTTGTTTTTCATGCGGAGTCCACATATGCGGAATCAAAAACAAATTGCTAGTCGTTCGTTGGCGACTTCGCGGCAGAATAGTTTTTTTACGAGCATTTTTGGTGGATTTCGATATATGTTGGTTAGTGGATTCCACATACAATTTTTGAGATGTCGATTCTTGAGACATTCTAGATTGTACGTCGATTCTAGAGAAATACAGGCCAACGGGCGCCTGATAAGAGCACAGTTTGGCCTGTTTAGCTAGGACGTTTGGGCAATTTTTTAATGCATGTTTATGGCTCCAGCTTTCCAAATGAGTTTTCAATGAGGAAAGTAATTACAATTAAAAAGAGTTCTGCTCCAACTTGCTGTACGTGAGGAGAAAACTAAAGATTAGTCTCTTTGACCAATTTTCATCAATGCATTTTATGCTGAAAGGTAAAAATGCGGACTTCGTTTGCAAAAAATGTTGAGCTCATTTTCAAAATTTGACAAACACTTCCGTAATTGGGCTTCCTGGAAACTATCCTTTTTTTCTATTTTGAACCACCGGCTCCCTTAAATTAAGCACATACAGGCGACGAAGGCATTGATAGATAACCTTAGGTGCTGCCGGAACATATTTCAGGCACATTTTTTTGAATTAATTTAGGCAGCGGGCTTTCAGTTAATAAGAGATGGAAAATGAATATTATTGAAAAGATATTTTATTCAAATGCTGCAAAAGATTTTTAAGGGCCGGAATCGGAATTATCTTTGAAAAATTTCTATTCCATAAAGCTAATTCTCTTTCAGATTTTTGCGACACCTTTTTGTGAGCTTTCAGAAGCGACACCTTGATTAGATAATCTATATGATTCTCAATTCAATGCCATGGTAATGGTCCGAACAACAAATTATAAATCGGAGTTGATTGAGTAATATTTCAGGGTTTGTTTGCATTACTTTGGGGGATAAAGGCGGCGAACTCCAGTTGTTTTTGATGACAAAAACCTGTTAATTTCAGGAGATTTATATCATTATGTGTATATGTATCAGACGATGTTCGCACAACTAAATGTAAAAAAAGATTAGGAGTGACTCGCCATTTTTATTTCCCCTCAAGTTATCTTTCTCCATAGCAAAAATCTCGGTCTAATCTCTAACATGAAGAAGAGTTGCTGAAATTTTTGTTTGCTTCAAACTTTATATAAGAACCTTTACCATTTGCAACTCTTAATGTCCTTCGAAAAAATAAACAGACCTCGAAATGGCAGTGTAACAATAAAATGGCAAAACTGAATTATTCTTAAGGCCATAATCACTGATGTTTACGAGGCGCAAAGTTCACAACATTTTCTTTCAATAAGCATAGCGGTCAGATAAATTTTAAGTTTCAGTCGCCTTATAACATTTTGTACCCGTTTTGTCCAATAGACTCTGTTGTGTGTTCATTTCTTTATTTTGGAAACTTGTATAGATCCACTTAGAAGATGGTTTTGTCAACTGTTTTAGTTATTTTAATTTCCGCCCACTTTTTGTACCCAATCTTGGGGAAATGCCCAGATGAATGTCATTGCTATCCTTTCAAATGGGGAGACGCATCGGTTGGGGTAGATTGCAAGAGCTCAAATCTTCAAACTATACCAACCAATTTGCCATGGCGTATATCGAAAGCAGACTTCAGGTAAGTTTTTCGGTAAAAAAGCCACGGTTTTAAAAAATTGCTTCTTATATACTTTAGTTCTAATTAATTCTACCTTTACGATAATCTCTCCGAATGATTGAAGATATTGCGTATAAATGATTGTGTAAACCTCTATTTGCTTACACAAAAATTGAATCCAATTTTTGACAAACAAATTTGATTCAAAAAAAGTTCTGACTTTATGATAAATGGTATCCATAAAAATAATAAATCAAGATGAATTTCAACAGCATGAACAAACTTGGAACAACGCAAGATTTCAAGATAGACTTGCCATTCTCTCCTTCTGTAAAACAACTGGATTTTTCTGCCAACTTCCTGGAGTCCAAGCACATCAAAGATATCCCCGACTCAGTCGAGATTTTGGACCTATCGGCTAATTCGATAACCGATTTTTCGTTGGACGACTTGCCCAGACACATTCGAGGGCTAAACTTGGCGAAGAATGGCGCCAATATATTGAATGGGTGTGGCAGGGGGAAGAAACTTGCGAGCAAGGAGCAAATATGGATGCGTTTTGACTACAACTACATTCCAATTATCATCGGTGGGTACTTTGATAGGAAAATAATACAATTATGATTGATTCAAACTAGATTTCATCTTTTGGTTACATTTCAAATTTCCTCGCACTTAATTTTTTGTTTAATTTTAGTGGTTTTGCTCAGATAAGATTTCAACCGTTTAAAATTATATACTGATGTTTCAGCGGACACTTTCGCCAACTGCGGGGCTTCGTTTGGCTATCTCGATTTCTCCAGTAACAATTTGCACACCATCGAACCCCACGCCTTCCGTGGAGTAGCGCCTCGCGAAAACGAATCGCTAGCAATCGACCTCAGCTACAACCAGTTGGAGACTATACCCTTCGAGGCGCTGCAGGATTCCATCTTCGAGAACTTAGGGTTCAACCATTTCTCACTGGATCTGCGGAAAAACCCGATCGTGTGTTCATGCAACATGAGCTGGGTTCCTATGGCTGCGGAATATTACAGGAAAATTGGGCTTAGAGTCACCATTCTGGGAAACTGCTTCTCCCCGTTGGAAAAATCTGGCATCCTTTTGGAAGGTTAGGTTTTGTGTTTAGAGCCAATAACAAAATCGAAAGAATCACGCGTCGAATGGAATAAAGTTTTTTCTAACCATTTCTTAAGATATATACAGCGCTGTTAGAAATTATCCAGGCCAATATCTCATTTAGGTTTAGACAAAAACTGACATAGTCAAAAATTGTGTCGGAATAAGTATAGTGCAATTACTTTGAAAATCTTGGATACAAAAGTTCACCCTTAAAAATGTTCTTTTTGGATGAAAAACAATGCAAAAAAACGGACTAAAGTGTGTTCAAATTATATCATAATGACCCCTCATACTTAACCCAATATTGTTTAAAAAGTTATAGCAAGCGGGCTTCCAGGGACGTTAAATGAAGCCCATAGACTTCAGGAAAGTGGCGCTCCCTTCGCCCACAAATTCACCCTTTTGCGAGAGCCTTTTTACGGACAATTTTGGCACTAACCCAAAAACTGGTATTTAAAAAAACCGTCAGAGGAGCTTTTTGTTCTGATCACTCTCAAAAAATTGGAAGAAACTATGACGGTCTAAGCAGGTTGTTTACGTACCTCGAAACAATCCCATTTGTTATGGAGCTCCAAGAGTTTGAAATCGAAAAAGATGGTTCAAAAGACGTTTCAGTGTCAAGAAATTACGACACAAAAAAAACTCTGGTGTTTTGACAAGTTTTCAACAGGGAAGCGATTGGCAACAATTGATATCTTTTTCAGCTAAGTTATAATAGCTGGTAAAATATACAAAATTGTACGGATTTTGTAAAAACTCGAATTTTCTACGAAGTTTTTCCCTAATTGAGTATGAACTGTCGATTTCTCTGGTTCAATTAAAAAAAAACACATAAAAAGACTTTTGCAAACATTCAAAGGTCTTTTTTGCTCTGTTAGAGAATTCCTGAAATGGTCGGTTGAAAAGATAAACGTCTTACTTGTACTATTCAGCCTAAAGTTATATCTTTAAATTCTTTGCACAAAGGTGAAGCTGAGCTTTGCACCACTTGTGATACAAATATGACTGACTATGAAAATCAAACGGAAAAAAAACTCAAAAAATCGTTTTTGTCAAAAAAACTGCAAAAAATGGCCAAAATGTTGCCTGCACCACAAAAAACTCTTTAAAGAGCTTTGTGAATGCTATACAGAAGCCAAGCTGTCTGAAAGACCTTTCTGCGGAACTAAGCTGACAACAAAAATAAGCAGACAGGCAATAATGTAAATTAGCCAAAACTTTTTCCAAAAAAACATGTCTCAACTGGAATTAAACTCCCAGGCTTTGTCACCTTAAGCATGGGGGTTTAAGAATTAAAGCAACTTGAAATAAAGCTAAACCATCGAGCTACGAGAACTAAGCCGACAAAAATAAACAGACGGTTGATAGTAGGAAAAAGCACAAAAACTCAGTTTGCAAAAAAAGGGTCCGGCCGGACTCGAACCGCAAATCTTTGCAGTCTCAAGTAGTACCTCTGCTCCAGATGCGCCGAATTCTGATTGGATTCGAATTTATAATTATCAAGCGGTAACAAAGCCGAAAAAACCTGAGCAGAAACCCTTCATGCCGGAAAGAAATTCGAAAAAGTTCTAAGCTTATAAGAAATGACGAGTCCCTTTTATCTGAGAGCAGATACATGCGCGCTTTTTTTGCACGTAACGACGCAATAAGAGGCCACTAAGTTGATTCAGCCGAAATTTTTTAAGCTGATGGAAAAAAAAGGGAAAAAACCAATGGAAAAAGAAATATTTCGATCCGGCTAGATTTTATAATGCTAAAAACAACTGCAGTGAAATTCATTTACAGCTAAAAAACAACAATTTTTACATGTGGCAACTAAGCCGACAAAACATAGGCAGACAAATAACCGGCCAAAATTTTTTTTAAATCGGAACATTTACCTTTTGAAAAAAAACGGGTTCTGGTCAGATTCGAACCCAAGACCTGTGCAATCCCAAGGGTATTCCTTGCCACCAGGCTAGGTGTGCGAGAAACAGTATAAAAATTCAACTCATTATGAACCAATGTACCACCAGGAGTCCAATGAGTCCTGTGGTCAAAGTTGTTTACGGGGAAAAAGTCTGGTACCCGATGGCAATACCCTTGCTATTGCAAGGGTAAAAAAACTTGTAAGATAGATTGTGCGCATAAATTACTGGATGATATTTTAAAGAAAAAGTTTGCAGGCTTACAACAGTTTTTCGATGATTGCAGATAGCCACAGTAGCGGATTTGGGGGGGGGGGGGGTGGCGGGGATGCGGACGATTCTTCTTAGGAACTCGAACCCCTGCCGACACAATGTCCCCAATCCCCAATATTCCATTTAAACAGCTTAACAAACCGAGTAAAGATGGTTTTCTCTCGACAATTACACCTCAGATTTTAATATGTTTATGCCAGTCATGTAAGTTTTTGTTTGCCACGCAAAGTCAAATACCACAAGTAATCATTGGAATGGGTTGAGTGACACATCATATTAAAGCCCTTTTAGTCGTGATTCGTCACATTATAAAAATTCCAAAAAAGTTTTCCCAGTTTCGAGAAAAACCGGTTTGGAATTTTTGATTTTTCGTCTTAAGTAGGCTTACAACAGCTGAATTATGCCCAAATTAAGAGCTTAAAACCTTATTTTTTACGGAACATTCTGCGCTACTTGCACAGTAATCGGCTGGCCTAGTTATTATATGCTTTTTGTCAAAAAATGTTTTGCAAACAGTTTTAATAATGCTTTAACTTATTTTACGAGCTATGTTTTTGAAAATTAAATTTGAAACCATGAAGCCAATTTTTTATGATTACAAAAACCAATCTTCTAATTTTCCTTTGAGTAATTACATTAAAAAACCATTGATCAGATGCTTATGAAGTCTCCAATCCTTTTTCTAAACGAAGAGAAGTTTTCTCAAAAGAGATGAACGAGAGCCCGCGAATCCAAAAATTTTAATTTACAATTGTTAAAAACGAATCGGCTGCAATAATTAATCAGCCAGAGGATGAAAAGTGTAACAACGTCTTATTCTCATACAAATTGTTACAAACTATTTTGAATTAGTTAATGATAAATGAATTCACTAAAAAATCAAGACAAAAATTGAGAACTATTTCCTTATATATAAGTCCGATTTACATCAACATATCTTTTTTAAATAACTGTAACATTTTCGGGTTTATGGTTTTTCAAGGTGTCCCTGTATGAGCCTCAGGGTTTGTGAGCAAACCATGCAAGTTAAATGCTGTATACGTAAACTTTTCTCACTAAATTCAAATTCAAAAGGTCAGTCAGCCAAAAATGGATATCTCAAAACAGTACAAAGGGTGCTTTTGTCATCAAGCTGTCCCATCGAACCTATAAAAAAGTTTTTTTTGGCCATAATCCAGTTGAGTTTTGTTATGTATCATGGCCACAAAAATTCAGGAGCTTTTTCGATTGGTTTCTTTGACTCATTGGGCTCGAAAACTTAAACTTCACTAATTTAAGTAACTAGTATCTAAGCGCTTTATTTTTTCAAAAAATAAGTAATTTGTACCATTTATTTTTTGTAGATTTGAACAAACTCGATTTCAAATCGTGCAGTCAGTACAACTGGCTCAAGGCCGAGATGAAAGAGAGGACGGATCAGCGGGTGATGCCCTTTTGGCAGGTGTGCATTGTCGTTCTTGCTCTGCCCGCACTCGTGGCCGCAGTGGTGCTGGCAGTGGGGATCCGGATGCACATGAAGGACTACAGACGCTACAAGGTAGGGGCGTACGATTATTTTGCTTTCTCCTCAGACTTTTAATATTTCATTCTGATTGGCTGATATTATTTTTCCAATATTTGGTCCCGAGATTCACAAGAACCCCCTCTCGTGCACCATGTATATTTACTTCATGTATTATAATCAGCTTAAGTTAATGGTATAAATTTTTACGCAATCAACTATCAGCCTCTATTTTATAGTATTTGAACTAAGCTCAGTGACGAAATCAAAAGTACTGTTCTTCTAAACTATTATCTCTTTTCATGTAGGATTACATCACGATCAAAAAGCAGAGGATGATGGCACAGAAAAGACGCAGACACTTCCGAGCCAGCGGGGCGATGGGGGATGTGTTGCTGAATTCTTCAAACAAACACTTTTAAACTTTTAAATCTCGAGAAAGTCGATAATAACTTGGAAATTTTTAAGGGACCTAGCAAATGCATTCATATCTCGTAATTGCCCTGCAATTGTGGGCGCACTTGACTATACCAAGATTACCATTTGAATGAGGTTTTTTCTCTGAATTTTTTCTAACTATCATTAAATTCAAACTATTGATGGTTATTTTGATTTTAACCACCTTCAGCTTGCTTATGTTTTTCCTACATCGATTTCCTAAATATTTCAGAGTTTCAATAAAATTGTCTCAAAATC
Source organism: Symsagittifera roscoffensis (assembly GCF_963678635.1). Lineage (NCBI taxonomy): Eukaryota > Metazoa > Xenacoelomorpha > Acoela > Convolutidae > Symsagittifera > Symsagittifera roscoffensis. The sequence continues at coordinate 75,068,737 of NC_087062.1, read as the reverse complement.
TTCATAGTTTTTGATGGATTATAAATGTGTATAACTCTATAACGTTCAGTTAATTGAGATCATTAATAGTTTCAATTTTAATTTCAATAATATGTTCTCTTGAACTTTTGTAATCAATTTTGAGAAAAGGCTACTGGAAAATTTAGAATGCCCCTTCTTTCAGGAATTCCTTCTTTTTTGACACCTAAAAGAATCCTCTGATCTGACGGAACGATTATTGTATTTTGGCTAAATGGTGACTTCATTGATATATCTTCCTAACTGCCACTCTTGTATGTGTTTAAATAGCTTTCGGTACTAAGTTATAAGCGCTAGAAAAAAAAAGATTTAAAAATTTGAAGGTTTTTTGAAAACCTTCCGCCACATAACATGAAAGGTTGAACGTAATCTAAATAGAGTAACCTGACAATAAAAGTAATCTGAGAAAAAACACACACTGCCGAGATTTCAGCTGCATTTTGCTGCAATTTCAATAAATCACAGATTTCAGTATGTCATCAGACCAACCCCTAATTGTGTGGAGAAACATTGGCGTAGGGTGTGCTTTTTACTGCAATATCAGATAATATGCCCGAGTTCAGATGTTTTTACCCGAGTTCAGATGTTCTTACCCGAGTTCAGATGTTTTTAAAACGAGAATGCTGGTCTGAACTTTCAGCTAATCCGACACAGATTTCGAGATGCGGGGATGAAAAAGATGTCTTCATTTAATGAATAAAATTTTGAAAAGAAAACTTATTTGTTTGTTTTATACGCGTGGTGTTATAGCATTTTTGAAAAATGAGAGAATGAAACTGTTTTTGTACTTTCATTCAAAAATTTTTTGGGCATTGATGAGCGGTGCAATTCACCGCTCTGGGCATTGATAAGAGCGGTGCGTTTTTTGTGAATTTACTTTCCAAGTAGTCTTTCAGACTGATGAGAATAGTTTAGGGGGAATGAGCGCATTTTTGATCAACTTCATAAAAGTATTCCGTGTCGAAAGAGTGCACGCCATCGAACAACCTGTAAATCTTCTTTCAATTTTCTCAATTTACACAGGTTAGAAGGCATACACTACCTAACACATAAAGGCCGTTAGCTATTTACTTTTTCAACAAATAATTTGAAGCCCTCTGTGTCTCAACATCAAAATTTCAAAAAAGACTAACCTCCCGAAACCTAATAAAGACCTTAAAATGTCAGAATCTTGCGCCGGATCGCAATTTTAAGCCCAGCTATAAAAAAAACTTTGGAATCTTTAAATCACCCAATCTAAACAAGCACCTGCCCAAAGCCGACCATCAACGGCACTTATCCAGCCCGATGCACTTAATCACTACGGCATTATCACTTATCAATTTTTTTTTATCAGTGATGGATTTAGACAAGGCCATTTTATTACATTGTGTCCTAACGTCCACTATATTAAATTTTACGTGCATGATGCACCATTATCCCCCATCTCCGAAGTTAAACTACAATCATACGCCGACAATTTTAACCCCTTCGTACAGTTGAACAGTTTCCAAAGTCCTCCTCTACTGTATCGAACTACTTAACTCATCAAGAGAGACAATTCTGGTCACCTCCTAGACTTCGGTCAGGCCAATTTTCAATAACGCATGCCCTACATGGTCCCATGCCGCCAGTTTCACGTTAACAAATAAACTAAACAATAAATAAATAACAAACAAAGTAATTTAAAACGCCACTCTCCGCACTATAAAGGGTTCTACAAAATTGAATTCCCCAGAACTAGGGCCTGGGACAACAAGCCGACGGGACTTCAAGCCGAAGGGACTTCAAGCCGAAATTAAAACTTTACAAGCACCTCAAAACACTATTTTATCATCTGTAAAACGTTATTTTTCAAAAGTTTTGGCAAGTTTAGTCGATAATAAACGTTATTCATGACGATGCACCACTTGTGATTGGCATCCGTTAATAACATCAGCCGGTTTTTGAAATGCATAAATTATAAACATGAAAAATGCCTTCAACTATGTTTTACTTTTCAACTTTCCGAAACATCATTTGGAGGCTTAAATTTTATGAAAACGCCAATAACTTGTGAAGAAAAATCATGAAATTCAGAAATTCTTCAAAAAAGTTTTCAAATTAATCATATTTCACGAGTTTATAAAGAACTATTCGGCTTGAAGTCCCTAATTTTACGATTCGGCTTGAAGTCCCGTCGGCTTGATGTCCGGCACCCCCAGAACTTACATTCTGAATGTAAAATTTTTACCACCGTCATCAACTAGTCTCCGCTCAGTTTACCCTATAAACTAATATCCCTCAAACCCCTTCCTTTTTACCGCAATCACCCGAGACCTCCTCAGAACACCCGTCATTCATTGAGATAAACAGTCTCGCACTAGAACATCCTCCAAGATACAGCAAACCCACCTTTAACTATTTTGAGTGCTTTTAACGAACTTAGTTCTTTCGCCTGCAGTTTAAAACAAGTTTCGAGCAGGCAATTGCAGATGCACCTCCCCTAAAAGTCCGCTCGAGGCTAATGACACATTATGACCAGATGCAAAGTGACTAACAGTATCTTCTAAAATAAAATATTTGGCTAGTTCATTTGCAGTGATACCACTAGCAGTCATTGTATGGGACAACAAAGAAAATTTTAATGACACATGTTAAAAAAAAACAAATTGTGTACTCATGAATTCGACATTAATGACTAGAAAAAATTTCAGTTCAGTCTCTCGAACATCTTTCAGTTTCCTCAGCTTTCAGCAAGTATGCGGGATTGTACACATCCCTCTTGCCAATAGTCTCCACAAACAGTTCTGGGTTCTTTTTCGTTCTGGACTTGGACCCTAGACTGGTGTATCCCTGGTCATACAGAATACAGTAGGGTATCTGGAGAGTCCTGATGATGTTCCACACTTCGGAGTAGCGCCAGTTTAGAATTGGGTTCACCCTCAGAAAGTTACCGTATTGAGGATCACATGGCTGGAATTCAGCGGCGTTCTTCCCGCCTGGATCTGTACTGCGAGTTCCCAAAATGATGGCGTAGATATTTGGGCTGTCTTTGTTCAGCTTTTTCAATCCTTCGATTATGTTGGAGCTTTTGATGTGGTAATATCCACCAATTGAATAGCGCTTCTGAATAAGAAACAACTATGATTATTGAAATTATACAACGCGCTGTTCGGCAGAGAAAGTTAATCCAAGGAAATCACACCATTACTGTATGTTTTATCCATAGCAATTTGTACCTGTCGATAAAATAAAAACATACAAAATTGTATAAAAAATCTCAACAAGCGTTGTTCTTACTTTTGAGACAAAATTGTTCTTACTTTTGTAGCTTCAATGAAGTTTTCCAGTTCTTCGAAGGATTCTGCTGTTTCTATGAAGAGCAAATTCGCCTTTTCCGTCGGGAAATGTTTTCTTAACACCGCCTCGTACATATGAAGTAACAGAGTGCAATCTTTTCCTCCGTTGAAAGAAAGAACCACGTTATTTGGCCCATGTTCTTGCAAAGCCTTCTCGATAAGGCTCACTACATTTTTAACTAAACACTACAACGAATCACTACAAACAATAAAGAATATTATTTTATGTTTGTAAAAAATGCTTTCAAATATTACCTAAATCGGAATCAAAATTGTACACAGATTGAGGTAGTAATTGAATTGGGTCATCAATTATATCGTGTCTAATCGAACCTTCCGGAAGTAATTTGGATAGGTAATTTTCGACATCATCAAGAAGTTGCTCGCTTAACGCGTCAATTGTGAACTTGGTTTTGTAGTAATTACTTGTCCAACTGGGGTACGAACCGAGCTGTACTTCTGGTAGCTGGAATTTCTTAAAAACTGCATTAATCTCATTTGAAATTGTCATCTCGCCTTTATCTATGTACACATATCTAGTGAATTTCTCCGAAGTTCCGCCCGTACTTTTGAACTGATCTTCGATCAAGGGAAGCATTTTCTCAAAAATTTGAGGGACTCCTGGTACATTGACGGGCATTGATATTTTAAATTTTACTGGGTCTTTTTTGGTTTCTAACGTCGTTTTTTGGTCAAGACCTTTCGATCTCAAAGCAGCCTCACAATCTAGTCAATGTAAAGACCAAGTTCTACACAGGTGATACAACACAAAACAATGCGTGACATAGTGGAATGAAAAGAGAAACTTGTATGAAAAATTTAAGTTGAAAAATTTAAGTTGAAAAATTAACTGAAACATAGCCAACAGACAAATGGAAAAAAGTTCAAAAAATTTGTTTTTGAAAAAACTTCAACTTCCGAATTTCAAACAAAAAATATACGGCTTCTCTGACTATACGTAAGTTCTCTGAATTTCAAGGGCAATTTATAATTGCCACTTTTTTGTCAAAAGTAAACAAATTTGATAAAACTGGGTTAATAGGAAAAATTTTATTCCGCTGGGAAATCTTAAAATAAAATTCCACCTTTGAAACTAGGAATCGATCATGTTTTTCGTGCCATTTCAACTTCCAAAATTGGAGAGTCCATTTTGTCTACCTTCTAGTAAGTGAACTTGAATTGAACTCAAAAATGCAAATATTCATATGTGCATTTATAAGTATGAATTTATTTTGTTATTTGTCACTTGAAAACTTTTCCTTAAAAACCATAGCGACTTATCTAAGAATCTGAACTGCGTTCAACGTCTCTTAAAAGTTTGAAAACACACCAATGAAAATTATGAAAACTTATGTAATTTATTTATGTAAATTTATGTAATTGTGAAACTTACCGAGGGGCAATTAACGCTACAAAATTTGGGTCGATCCCTGTTGAGCCGAAAAGAAAACTGTTTTAATAAAAATTGAGCTTGAAGTTTTTACGACCCATTGGTATTGAAAAAAATAAAGGCATAACGAAATATTTCAATCTCGAAACTACGCAATATATTTTGATTAAGCTGATAGAACATAAGCCGAAACCGTTTAATTGCACATAGAAACACACTCAATTCAGAAATTAAAAAACTTTCGATGTTGAAACAGTTTAAATTAATGAAAAACGATGCTTGGGAAAGAAAGCCCTAACAAAGTTATCACACAATATAAATTGCATTAAAAAAAGGAAAATGAACTGTCGGAAACTAGTACAGAAACCACGAATACGACAAAACATTTAGTTGAAAAAATAACTGCCTAAAATGACGGTAGTTTTATTTGAATTCTCAAGAAATTGACCATTTAGCAGTCTGCATGACAGCAGTCGTGAAATCCGCCATTCCAAGTAAATTGATCATTCTGTGAACAAACTTATTTACAGGAAACAACAGTCTAGTACCCGATTGCAATGCCCTTGCTAATCGCAAGGGCAAACAAAGAGTTGTTTCATCTGTTCAATATTATTACCCGCGGCGGTTATAAGATTTTCGAGAAGAGACGAATTTAAAAAAATTGAGACCTTTTTTAAGACATAACTGGCATTCCGAGGTCTCCCAAATCACGTTCAAGACCAGTTTTCGACCAAATTTTTTGCGCTGTAGGCAAATTTTTGAAATGTTTTGACCAAAAATAGCGTTTTTCGACACGCGCTCCTCGCACAAAATTTTCTACACCCCATGCAATCTTTCGAAAAAATAGGCCAAAAAGCGTTTTAAAGGACTTTTTGTATCATTTTGACCGAAAAGGCGCATTTTTTCGGAGCGCGTTCCCTCATCAAAATTAGAATATATTGGCGCCGAAGGCGATTTAGAAAATTTTCAGGGTTAAAAAACCAAAAATGGATATTTTAAACTAGTACCAAATGTGAGCCCTTGGGTCCGCAGGGGCTCGAATCCCTGTGGGAGGGGGCATCCCCCCTAAATCCGCTACTGATAATTACTATTGATGAAAATAAATTTCCAATTAGCTTTCGCGGTTTTTAAATGCTCGTCAATTTCCTGGTAGGATGAAGACGTTTTCAACAGTAACAATAGGGTAGTCTCTAGATGGATTCCAAACAAGTTTCGAGTTGGAGGGAATGTTAGCTAGCCTGTATATGGCGTCACTCGAATCTTTCTTCCCAAAAAACGACTCAACTGCAGCTGATATTTGGTCGTTCAGTTTCAAATCGACACCAAACGCCTGAAACAAATAATATTACTATGAGTCAATTACAAAAGCTAAGTTCTTAGTCATCTGTTATCAGGGATTTACCTTCATTTAACTTGATTATAGGGAATTATTGAGGGTAAGTCGAAGTACCATATCAATAAGTGAGGGGACCAATGATCAATAAACTAAGCGCATTTGCGACTTAAGCAAATTGTGAATTAATTGTTTTCACTGGTTGTCGCAAACGTTTGTTGCCATCGTTTCTCGATAAACGGAGTTTGCATTTGTCTTAACAAAGGAAATGAGCCGAACTTAAAATTAAATCAAAAGTCAAACCGCGAAAAAGTATTTTTGAGCCTGACCAAACTTAAAGAATTTTCATGAAGAAAAATCATCGCGACCATATAGAGTCTGAACTAAGTTCATCATCTCTTAAAAAGTTTATCTAGTTTTTTTTAGAAGCGTGCATTAAAATGTATATCAGGACTAGGATGAACTTTTTTATTTCAGGCTACGGCGTTAACCTTCGGTTTTTTGGAAAATTAAAAGTGAATTCGATTTCAAAAAACACCTCCCGTGTTAATCGATTTAGAGTTATAAAAAACAAAGTAGCCAAAAAAAATAAGTGTGTCGATTACTCATTTGCTCTGAACGAGATGTCAAAATGTCCGAAGATGTCAAAATTTTCCCGAGCAACTTCTAGACGAGCAGAAAAAGCATTAACCTCAACTATAAAAATAAAACCAGCCCACCACAAAACATACAGCAAAAGAAGCTAGGGGAACATTTCGTTGATGACAAAAACAACACTGCTTCTTGGCAAAAACTTCAAAACACAATAAAATAATCAAAGAAAGGTTGGAATTTCAAGTAAACGCAGAGGCGGAGCTTCGCAGAGACAGAACTTCGTACCACAGGTGATATCACCAAAATAGAGCATTGCAAGCTAGCAAACAAAAAATGAACCAAAAGCTACTAAATCCTAAAAATTTGAAAAAATTATCTAAACCACATTTGCAAAGATGATAAATGTGTCAAACATGTTGAATTTGAGGAAAACACATTCAGTAATACAAACGCCGGCGCGAAATAAGTATACAGAAAACATTGGTGAACGGAAACTAAGTTGTATACAATTGGTTTAGCTCCCGTTGAGCCGAAAACAAAATTGTTGTCAATGTTCTGAAATTGTAGATTTTTATCCTTTTTGTGTTTTCGGAAGGAAAGCAGACGTGAGCTATAATTTTTTTTTTTCAAAAATGACGCAAACTTAGGTCACTACGCCAATAAAAAATAAGCTAAAAATTGTCTGTCCCTTTGAGGCACGCGAACTAGCGTGAACTAACTTAGGAACCTTTTCCGAAGAAAAAATAAATTATTACGACCTATATGAGAGCTCATTCTATATAAGAGTTCACCTATAAACTATGTTCATTGATATTTACAATACAGACTACGAGTTTCGAACCATGAACTCCAGAGCTACGGTCACTTGTCTAATATTGTTGCTAGTATTAGCCCGATTTTTGAGGCGCGTCCGACGAGCTCCCGCCTAGTCTATGGAGCGTCCTGGCCTCCATCGGCAGGAGTCACAAGTCAATTTGAGTCAGGAAAAATGGGTTTTGCGGTCAATTAAAAAGATTTGGGGCTGTTAGGCAGTGAGGGCAATTAGGATTGGCGTGCAGTCTGCCCTATTTTAAAGGGTATTACTGTTAGGGCTGTAGCCGGATCCTATTTGTACGAGAGTGCTCCTTGTTGAGCGAGGAGACTCAGTTCTCGCTATGTCTTTGAGACTTAGGGAGTCTTATTGTGAGAAATTTTGGTGATAGGAGGGGCTGGTGCTTCGTCAATTGCTTTTTAAAATTATATGAGAATAAATGAGCTTTCAAGATTTAAGAACGCTGGGAAAATTATTTTTTAGAATTGGTCTCATTTGCTTCGTCCTCTGGTGAGTATGGTGAAAATTCAATGGTCTTAACGCCACTTAAGCTTTGAGGGTGAACTGAGATGCGAGCAGTTTATTGAGCAGCTAATCTATGAGTGGTCAATAGGGCTCATTTTAGCGCAACCCTCACTATCCCAATAGCTGCATTTTTCACTGTTTGCAATTTATTAATTGAGTTATCACTAGCGGCATGCGCCCTGACTGTTCCTCCAAGAACGATAACCTTCGCTGGGTTTTTCAGATTTTCTGCTGATAAGTTAACTGCTGGGTCGAAATGGACGCCGAAAATTTTAGGGTCCTTCAATATGTGCCAATCTTTTAGGAAAAAAGGACCCACAGTATAACAAAACGTTTGCACGCTAGTTCTCTTGTGCAGATAACAGAATAAAGATTGCGTTCTCTGGTCTGCTGCTTTCGCTCAAGAGTCTGTGGGACGCCGATAAGTTTTATGTGGAGAAGCTAAATGATAGTATCGAAGATTAAAATGAGAAGTTGAAGTAGTTTTTGAGAATATAACTTGTTTTTATAAAGTTTAAAGAACAGCATCAAATTTCACGTGATTTACAACATCAAATTGGCAAGCAGGCGCATTTCAACTCTCCTGTATCCGCTTGAGACGCTCTTGTAAACAGCCCAAAAACAGCATAGACTTTTCTTTCGATTTGAGTCATATGAACTCGGTGAAGAAAATCAAAACATTTATCTACTCGATTTGGCTTTCAACTTTCTGCAAAAAAATGGAAGTTCAATGTGATGCCTGGATTCTAATCCACAATTGAAAAAAAACGTTTTCAAGTTCAGTTGAGAGATTTTAATTATTCAAGGTTGGGTTTGAAAAAATCTTGAAGATGCAGATTTAAAACTTAAATTCAAATCTGAGAGCCCGAGGCAGACACGTTATGCCACAAAGATGTGTCATTGCAGCCAAAAAAAATCATAAATTGAGTCACAGCAATTCCATACCAAGAGCCAGCTTCAAACAAATTAGAGGAAAACAGAACACACAGCTCATACAAGGAACAGTGAAAGCGAAAATTAGAAGAAAAAAAGCAAAGCGAAAATTAGAAGAAAAAAAGCAGAAACTATAGACTGCGAAAAGGAAGCTGTAAATTGGCTCAATGTTGAACGCTTCAGTGAGTTATCGTTGCACATGAATAAATCAAAATTTAGTAACCAGTGAACAAGTATAAAGGGGCTTTAGCATCCAAAACAAAAACTGAAGCCCAAAATCAGGAGTAGTATTAATGAGACACATAACTAAAAAAAAAGGAGTATAAAATCAAAAAACATCTCTTAGCATCAAAAGAAATGCTCAAAAAAGCCAGGATTTGAGCTTCAAATGATATAAAAAAAGTGAATAAAATTATCCCAGAGCATGATTTAGTTCAAGCATGCATGTTTAAATAAAAACAATGCGATTTGGCACAAAACCGATGCTGGGTGCAAACTCGCAGCGCAGCAGTAGCGCTTAAACATATTTGCTCAGCATAGCTCTATAAATATCGACTATGTAGAGATAGCGTATAATGCTTATTACGTAACCTTGGCTTAACACAGCTGGGAGATGTCTCGCCCAGTTAATTTTTATGGTCATTCTCAGAAATGTACAATCTAGACTGTACTCTCGTCACGATTTTGGATTTAGATAAAAAAATCTTGAAGATGCAGATTTAAAACTTAAATTCAAATCTGAGAGCCCGAGGCAGACACGTTATGCCACAAAGATGTGTCATTGCAGCCAAAAAAATCATAAATTGAGTCACAGCAATTCCATACCAAGAGCCAGCTTCAAACAAATTAGAGGAAAACAGAACACACAGCTCATACAAGGAACAGTGAAAGCGAAAATTAGAAGAAAAAAAGCAAAGCGAAAATTAGAAGAAAAAAAGCAGAAACTATAGACTGCGAAAAGGAAGCTGTAAATTGGCTCAATGTTGAACGCTTCAGTGAGTTATCGTTGCACATGAATAAATCAAAATTTAGTAACCAGTGAACAAGTATAAAGGGGCTTTAGCATCCAAAACAAAAACTGAAGCCCAAAATCAGGAGTAGTAATAATGAGACACATAACTAAAAAAAAAGGAGTATAAAATCAAAAAACATCTCTTAGCATCAAAAGAAATGCTCAAAAAAGCCAGGTTTGAGCTTCAAATGATATAAAAAAGTGAATAAAATTATCCCAGAGCATGATTTAGTTCAAGCATGCATGTTTAAATAAAAACAATGCGATTTGGCACAAAACCGATGCTGGGTGCAAACTCGCAGCGCAGCAGTAGCGCTTAAACATATTTGCTCAGCATAGCTCTATAAATATCGACTATGTAGAGATAGCGTATAATGCTTACTACGTAACCTTGGCTTAACACAGCTGGGAGATGTCTCGCCCAGTTAATTTTTATGGTCATTCTCAGAAATGTACAATCTAGACTGTACTCTCGTCACGATTTTGGATTTAGATAAAAAAATCTTGAAGATGCAGATTTAAAACTTAAATTCAAATCTGAGAGCCCGAGGCAGACACGTTATGCCACAAAGATGTGTCATTGCAGCCAAAAAAAATCATAAATTGAGTCACAGCAATTCCATACCAAGAGCCAGCTTCAAACAAATTAGAGGAAAACAGAACACACAGCTCATACAAGGAACAGTGAAAGCGAAAATTAGAAGAAAAAAAGCAAAGCGAAAATTAGAAGAAAAAAAGCAGAAACTATAGACTGCGAAAAAGAAGCTGTAAATTGGCTCAATGTTGAACGCTTCAGTGAGTAATCGTTGCACATGAATAAATCAAAATTTAGTAACGAGTGAACAAGTATAAAGGGGCTTTAGCATCCAAAACAAAAACTGAAGCCCAAAATCAGGAGTAGTATTAATGAGACACATAGCTAAAAAAAAAGGAGTAGAAAATCAAAAAACATCTCTTAGCATCAAAAAAATGCTCAAAAAAGCCAGGATTTGAGCTTCAAATGATATAAAAAAGTGAATAAAATGATCCCAGAGCATGATTTAGTTCAAGCATGCATGTTTAAATAAAAACAATGCGAGTTGGCACAAAACCGATGCTGAGTGCAAACTCGCAGCGCAGCAGTAGCGCTTAAACATATTTGCTCAGCATAGCTCTGTAAATATCGACTATGTAGAGATAGCGTATAATTCTTAATTACGTAACCTTGGCTTAAACACAGCTGGGAAATGTCTCGCCCAGTTAATTTTTATGGTCATTCTCAGAAATGTACAATCTAGACTGTACTCTCGTCACGTTCATGTTCACAAAAGTGGCCGCTATCCATCCCGCAAATCTCTACCTTACAGTTTCTGGCATCATACAACCAAACTGACAAATATATTACCCACCTGGGTAAACTTCTACAACAACAATGGGTTACAGAGCAGACTTTTGAAACTTTTTTTTGAGCTTCATTCAAAGCTCGTTTCATCATACTGGTAACAGGTACCTGGCTTTCTCTGCGCTGCTGCTTTCGCTCAAGAGTCTGTGGGACGCCGATTAGTTTTAAGTGGAGAAGCTAAATGATAGTATCGAAGATTAAAATGAGAAGTTGAAGTAGTTTTTGAGAATATAACTTGTTTTTATAAAGTTTAAAGAACAGCATCAAACTTCACGTGATTTAAAACATCAAATTGGCAAGCAGGCGCATTTCAACTCTCCTGTATCCGCTGGAGACGCTCTTGTAAACAGCCCAAAAACAGCATAGACTTTTCTTTCGATTTGAGTCATATGAACTCGGTGAAGAAAATCAAAACATTTATCTACTCGATTTGGCTTTCAACTTTCTGCAAAAAAATGGAAGTTCAATGTGATGCCTGGATTCTAATCCACAATTGAAAAATCGTTTTCAAGTTCAGTTGAGAGATTTTAATTATTCAAGGTTGGGTTTGAAAAAAATCTTGAAGATGCAGATTTAAAACTTAAATTCAAATCTGAGAGCCCGAGGCAGACACGTTATGCCACAAAGATGTGTCATTGCAGCCAAAAAAATCATAAATTGAGTCACAGCAATTCCATACCAAGAGCCAGCTTCAAACAAATTAGAGGAAAACAGAACACACAGCTCATACAAGGAACAGTGAAAGCGAAAATTAGAAGAAAAAAAGCAAAGCGAAAATTAGAAGAAAAAAAGCAGAAACTATAGACTGCGAAAAAGAAGCTGTAAATTGGCTCAATGTTGAACGCTTCAGTGAGTAATCGTTGCACATGAATAAATCGAAATTTAGTAACCAGTGAACAAGTATAAAGGGGCTTTAGCATCCAAAACAAAAACTGAAGCCCAAAATCAGGAGTAGTATTAATGAGACACATAGCTAAAAAAAAGGAGTATAAAATCAAAAAACATCTCTTAGCATCGAAATTAATGCTCAAAAAAAGCCAGGATTTGAGCTTCAAATGATAAAAAAAGTGAATAAAATTATCCCAGAGCATGATTTAGTTCAAGCATGCATGTTTAAATAAAAACAATGCGAGTTGGCACAAAACCGATGCTGAGTGCAAACTCGCAGCGCAGCAGTAGCGCTTAAACATTTTGCTCAGCATAGCTCTGTAAATATCGACTATGTAGAGATAGCGTATAATTCTTAATTACGTAACCTTGGCTTAAACACAGCTGGGAAATGTCTCGCCCAGTTAATTTTTATGGTCATTCTCAGAAATGTACAATCTAGACTGTACTCTCGTCACGTTCATGTTCACGAAAGTGGCCGCTATCCATCCCGCAAAGTTCTACCTTACAGTTTCTGGCATCATACAACCAAACTGACAAATATATTACCCACCTGGGTAAACTTCTACAACAACAATGGGTTACAGAGCAGACTTTTGAAACTTTTTTTGAGCTTCATTCAAAGCTCGTTTCATCATACTGGTAACAGGTACCTGTCTTTCTCTGCGCTGCTGCTTTCGCTCAAGAGTCTGTGGGACGCCGATTAGTTTTAAGTGGAGAATCTAAATGATAGTATCGAAGATTAAAATGAGAAGTTGAAGTAGTTTTTGAGAATATAACTTGTTTTTATAAAGTTTAAAGAACAGCATCAAATTTCACGTGATTTACAACATCAAATTGGCAAGCAGGCGCATTTCAACTCTCCTGTATCCGCTTGAGACGCTCTTGTAAACAGCCCAAAAACAGCTTAGACTTTTCTTTCGATTTGAGTCATATGAACTCGGTGAAGAAAATCAAAACATTTATCTACTCGATTTGGCTTTCAACTTTCTGCAAAAAAATGGAAGTTCAATGTGATGCCTGGATTCTAATCCACAATTGAAAAAAAACGTTTTCAAGTTCAGTTGAGAGATTTTAATTATTCAAGGTTGGGTTTGAAAAAAATCTTGAAGATGCAGATTTAAAACTTAAATTCAAATCTGAGAGCCCGAGGCAGACACGTTATGCCACAAAGATGTGTCATTGCAGCCAAAAAAAATCATATATTTGAGTCACAGCAATTCCATACCAAGAGCCAGCTTCAAACAAATTAGAGGAAAACAGAACACACAGCTCATACAAGGAACAGTGAAAGCGAAAATTAGAAGAAAAAAAGCAAAGCGAAAATTAGAAGAAAAAAAGCAGAAACTATAGACTGCGAAAAGGAAGCTGTAAATTGGCTCAATGTTGAACGCTTCAGTGAGTTATCGTTGCACATGAATAAATCAAAATTTAGTAACCAGTGAACAAGTATAAAGGGGCTTTAGCATCCAAAACAAAAACTGAAGCCCAAAATCAGGAGTAGTATTAATGAGACACATAACTAAAAAAAAAAGGAGTATAAAATCAAAAAACATCTCTTAGCATCAAAAGAAATGCTCAAAAAAGCCAGGATTTGAGCTTCAAATGATATAAAAAAGTGAATAAAATTATCCCAGAGCATGATTTAGTTCAAGCATGCATGTTTAAATAAAAACAATGCGATTTGGCACAAAACCGATGCTGGGTGCAAACTCGCAGCGCAGCAGTAGCGCTTAAACATATTTGCTCAGCATAGCTCTATAAATATCGACTATGTAGAGATAGCGTATAATGCTTATTACGTAACCTTGGCTTAACACAGCTGGGAGATGTCTCGCCCAGTTAATTTTTATGGTCATTCTCAGAAATGTACAATCTAGACTGTACTCTCGTCACGATTTTGGATTTAGATAAAAAAATCTTGAAGATGCAGATTTAAAACTTAAATTCAAATCTGAGAGCCCGAGGCAGACACGTTATGCCACAAAGATGTGTCATTGCAGCCAAAAAAAATCATAAATTGAGTCACAGCAATTCCATACCAAGAGCCAGCTTCAAACAAATTAGAGGAAAACAGAACACACAGCTCATACAAGGAACAGTGAAAGCGAAAATTAGAAAAAAAAAGCAAAGCGAAAATTAGAAGAAAAAAAGCAGAAACTATAGACTGCGAAAAAGAAGCTGTAAATTGGCTCAATGTTGAACGCTTCAGTGAGTAATCGTTGCACATGAATAAATCAAAATTTAGTAACCAGTGAACAAGTATAAAGGGGCTTTAGCATCCAAAACAAAAACTGAAGCCCAAAATCAGGAGTAGTATTAATGAGACACATAGCTAAAAAAAAGGAGTAGAAAATCAAAAAACATCTCTTAGCATCAAAAGAAATGCTCAAATAAGCCAGGATTTGAGCTTCAAATGATATAAAAAAGTGAATAAAATTATCCCAGAGCATGATTTCGTTCAAGCATGCATGTTTAAATAAAAACAATGCGATTTGGCACAAAACCGATGCTGGGTGCAAACTCGCAGCGCAGCAGTAGCGCTTAAACATATTTGCTCAGCATAGCTCTATAAATATCGACTATGTAGAGATAGCGTATAATGCTTATTACGTAACCTTGGCTTAACACAGCTGGGAGATGTCTCGCCCAGTTAATTTTTATGGTCATTCTCAGAAATGTACAATCTAGACTGTACTCTCGTCACGATTTTGAATTTAGATAAAAAAAATCTTGAAGATGCAGATTTAAAACTTAAATTCAAATCTGAGAGCCCGAGGCAGACACGTTATGCCACAAAGATGTGTCATTGCAGCCAAAAAAAATCATAAATTGAGTCACAGCAATTCCATACCAAGAGCCAGCTTCAAACAAATTAGAGGAAAACAGAACACACAGCTCATACAAGGAACAGTGAAAGAGAAAATTAGAAGAAAAAAAGCAAAGCGAAAATTAGAAGAAAAAAAGCAGAAACTATAGACTGCGAAAAAGAAGCTGTAAATTGGCTCAATGTTGAACGCTTCAGTGAGTAATCGTTGCACATGAATAAATCAAAATTTAGTAACCAGTGAACAAGTATAAAGGGGCTTTAGCATCCAAAACAAAAACTGAAGCCCAAAATCAGGAGTAGTATTAATGAGACACATAGCTAAAAAAAAGGAGTAGAAAATCAAAAAACATCTCTTAGCATCAAAAAAAATGCTCAAAAAAGCCACGATTTGAGCTTCAAATGATATAAAAAAGTGAATAAAATGATCCCAGAGCATGATTTAGTTCAAGCATGCATGTTTAAATAAAAACAATGCGATTTGGCACAAAACCGATGCTGGGTGCAAACTCGCAGCGCAGCAGTAGCGCTTAAACATATTTGCTCAGCATAGCTCTATAAATATCGACTATGTAGAGATAGCGTATAATGCTTATTACGTAACCTTGGCTTAACACAGCTGGGAGATGTCTCGCCCAGTTAATTTTTATGGTCATTCTCAGAAATGTACAATCTAGACTGTACTCTCGTCACGATTTTGGATTTAGATAAAAAAATCTTGAAGATGCAGATTTAAAACTTAAATTCAAATCTGAGAGCCCGAGGCAGACACGTTATGCCACAAAGATGTGTCATTGCAGCCAAAAAAAATCATAAATTGAGTCACAGCAATTCCATACCAAGAGCCAGCTTCAAACAAATTAGAGGAAAACAGAACACACAGCTCATACAAGGAACAGTGAAAGCGAAAATTAGAAGAAAAAAAAAAGCAAAGCGAAAATTAGAAGAAAAAAAGCAGAAACTATAGACTGCAAAAAGGAAGCTGTAAATTGGCTCAATGTTGAACGCTTCAGTGAGTTATCGTTGCACATGAATAAATCAAAATTTAGTAACCAGTGAACAAGTATAAAGGGGCTTTAGCATCCAAAACAAAAACTGAAGCCCAAAATCAGGAGTAGTATTAATGAGACACATAACTAAAAAAAAAGGAGTATAAAATCAAAAAACATCTCTTAGCATCAAAAGAAATGCTCAAAAAAGCCAGGATTTGAGCTTCAAATGATATAAAAAAGTGAATAAAATTATCCCAGAGCATGATTTAGTTCAAGCATGCATGTTTAAATAAAAACAATGCGATTTGGCACAAAACCGATGCTGGGTGCAAACTCGCAGCGCAGCAGTAGCGCTTAAACATATTTGCTCAGCATAGCTCTATAAATATCGACTATGTAGAGATAGCGTATAATGCTTATTACGTAACCTTGGCTTAACACAGCTGGGAGATGTCTCGCCCAGTTAATTTTTATGGTCATTCTCAGAAATGTACAATCTAGACTGTACTCTCGTCACGATTTTGGATTTAGATAAAAAAATCTTGAAGATGCAGATTTAAAACTTAAATTCAAATCTGAGAGCCCGAGGCAGACACGTTATGTCACAAAGATGTGTCATTGCAGCCAAAAAAAATCATAAATTGAGTCACAGCAATTCCATACCAAGAGCCAGCTTCAAACAAATTAGAGGAAAACAGAACACACAGCTCATACAAGGAACAGTGAAAGCGAAAATTAGAAGAAAAAAAGCAAAGCGAAAATTAGAAGAAAAAAAGCAGAAACTATAGACTGCGAAAAGGAAGCTGTAAATTGGCTCAATGTTGAACGCTTCAGTGAGTTATCGTTGCACATGAATAAATCAAAATTTAGGAACCAGTGAACAAGTATAAAGGGGCTTTAGCATCCAAAACAAAAACTGAAGCCCAAAATCAGGAGTAGTATTAATGAGACACATAACTAAAAAAAAAAGGAGTATAAAATCAAAAAA
This sequence comes from Symsagittifera roscoffensis, assembly GCF_963678635.1. Classification (NCBI taxonomy): domain Eukaryota; kingdom Metazoa; phylum Xenacoelomorpha; order Acoela; family Convolutidae; genus Symsagittifera; species Symsagittifera roscoffensis. Next base: position 75,051,725 of record NC_087062.1, on the reverse strand, counting down.
CATCTCTTAGCATCAAAAGAAATGCTCAAAAAAGCCAGGATTTGAGCTTCAAATGATATAAAAAAGTGAATAAAATTATCCCAGAGCATGATTTAGTTCAAGCATGCATGTTTAAATAAAAACAATGCGATTTGGCACAAAACCGATGCTGGGTGCAAACTCGCAGCGCAGCAGTAGCGCTTAAACATATTTGCTCAGCATAGCTCTATAAATATCGACTATGTAGAGATAGCGTATAATGCTTATTACGTAACCTTGGCTTAACACAGCTGGGAGATGTCTCGCCCAGTTAATTTTTATGGTCATTCTCAGAAATGTACAATCTAGACTGTACTCTCGTCACGATTTTGGATTTAGATAAAAAAATCTTGAAGATGCAGATTTAAAACTAAAATTCAAATCTGAGAGCCCGAGGCAGACACATTATGCCACAAAGATGTGTCATTGCAGCCAAAAAAAATCATAAATTGAGTCACAGCAATTCCATACCAAGAGCCAGCTTCAAACAAATTAGAGGAAAACAGAACACACAGCTCATACAAGGAACAGTGAAAGCGAAAATTAGAAGAAAAAAAGCAAAGCGAAAATTAGAAGAAAAAAAGCAGAAACTATAGACTGCGAAAAGGAAGCTGTAAATTGGCTCAATGTTGAACGCTTCAGTGAGTTATCGTTGCACATGAATAAATCAAAATTTAGTAACCAGTGAACAAGTATAAAGGGGCTTTAGCATCCAAAACAAAAACTGAAGCCCAAAATCAGGAGTAGTATTAATGAGACACATAACTAAAAAAAAAGGAGTATAAAATCAAAAAACATCTCTTAGCATCAAAAGAAATGCTCAAAAAAGCCAGGATTTGAGCTTCAAATGATATAAAAAAGTGAATAAAATTATCCCAGAGCATGATTTAGTTCAAGCATGCATGTTTAAATAAAAACAATGCGATTTGGCACAAAACCGATGCTGGGTGCAAACTCGCAGCGCAGCAGTAGCGCTTAAACATATTTGCTCAGCATAGCTCTATAAATATCGACTATGTAGAGATAGCGTATAATGCTTATTACGTAACCTTGGCTTAACACAGCTGGGAGATGTCTCGCCCAGTTAATTTTTATGGTCATTCTCAGAAATGTACAATCTAGACTGTACTCTCGTCACGATTTTGGATTTAGATAAAAAAATCTTGAAGATGCAGATTTAAAACTTAAATTCAAATCTGAGAGCCCGAGGCAGACACGTTATGCCACAAAGATGTGTCATTGCAGCCAAAAAAAATCACAAATTGAGTCACAGCAATTCCATACCAAGAGCCAGCTTCAAACAAATTAGAGGAAAACAGAACACACAGCTCATACAAGGAACAGTGAAAGCGAAAATTAGAAGAAAAAAAGCAAAGCGAAAATTAGAAGAAAAAAAAGCAGAAACTATAGACTGCGAAAAGGAAGCTGTAAATTGGCTCAATGTTGAACGCTTCAGTGAGTTATCGTTGCACATGAATAAATCAAAATTTAGTAACCAGTGAACAAGTATAAAGGGGCTTAATCATCCAAAACAAAAACTGAAGCCCAAAATCAGGAGTAGTATTAATGAGACACATAACTAAAAAAAAAGGAGTATAAAATCAAAAAACATCTCTTAGCATCAAAAGAAATGCTCAAAAAAGCCAGGATTTGAGCTTCAAATGATATCAAAAAAGTGAATAAAATTATCCCAGAGCATGATTTAGTTCAAGCATGCATGTTTAAATAAAAACAATGCGATTTGGCACAAAACCGATGCTGGGTGCAAACTCGCAGCGCAGCAGTAGCGCTTAAACATATTTGCTCAGCATAGCTCTATAAATATCGACTATGTAGAGATAGCGTATAATTCTTAATTACGTAACCTTGGCTTAAACACAGCTGGGAAATGTCTCGCCCAGTTAATTTTTATGGTCATTCTCAGAACTGTACAATCTAGACTGTACTCTCGTCACGTTCATGTTCACAAAAGTGGCCGCTATCCATCCCGCAAATCTCTACCTTACAGTTTCTGGCATCATACAACCAAACTGACAAATTTATTACCCACCTGGGTAAACTTCTACAACAACAATGGGTTACAGAGCAGACTTTTGAAACTTTTTTTTGAGCTTCATTCAGAGCTCGTTTCATCATACTGGTAACAGGTACCTGGCTTTCTCTGCGCTGCTGCTTTCGCTCAAGAGTCTGTGGGACGCCGATTACTTTTAAGTGGAGAAGCTAAATGATAGTATCGAAGATTAAAATGAGAAGTTGAAGTAGTTTTTGAGAATATAACTTGTTTTTATAAAGTTTAAAGAACAGCATCAAATTTCACGTGATTTACAACATCAAATTGGCAAGCAGGCGCATTTCAACTCTCCTGTATCCGATTGAGACGCTCTTGTAAACAGCCCAAAAACAGCATCGACTTTTCTTTCGATTTGAGTCATATGAACTCGGTGAAGAAAATCAAAACATTTATCTACTCGATTTGGCTTTCAACTTTCTGCAAAAAAAATGGAAGTTCAATGTGATGCCTGGATTCTAATCCACAATTGAAAAATCGTTTTCAAGTTCAGTTGAGAGATTTTAATTATTCAAGACTGGGTTTGAAAAAAATCTTCAAGATGCAGATTTAAAACTTAAATTCAAATCTGAGAGCCCGAGGCAGACACGTTATGCCACAAAGATGTGTCATTGCAGCCAAAAAAAATCATAAATTGAGTCACAGCAATTCCATACCAAGAGCCAGCTTCAAACAAATTAGAGGAAAACAGAACACACAGCTCATACAAGGAACAGTGAAAGCGAAAATTAGAAGAAAAAAAGCAAAGCGAAAATTAGAAGAAAAAAAGCAGAAACTATAGACTGCGAAAAAGAAGCTGTAAATTGGCTCAATGTTGAACGCTTCAGTGAGTAATCGTTGCACATGAATAAATCAAAATTTAGTAACCAGTGAACAAGTATAAAGGGGCTTTAGCATCCAAAACAAAAACTGAAGCCCAAAATCAGGAGTAGTATTAATGAGACACATAGCTAAAAAAAGGAGTATAAAATCAAAAAACATCTCTTAGCATCAAAATTAATGCTCAAAAAAGCCAGGATTTGAGCTTCAAATGATATAAAAAAGTGAATAAAATTATCCCAGAGCATGATTTAGTTCAAGCATGCATGTTTAAATAAAAACAATGCGAGTTGGCACAAAACCGATGCTGAGTGCAAACTCGCAGCGCAGCAGTAGCGCTTAAACATATTTGCTCAGCATAGCTCTGTAAATATCGACTATGTAGAGATAGCGTATAATTCTTAATTACGTAACCTTGGCTTAAACACAGCTGGGAAATGTCTCGCCCAGTTAATTTTTATGGTCATTCTCAGAAATGTACAATCTAGACTGTACTCTCGTCACGTTCATGCTCACGAAAGTGGCCGCTATCCATCCCGCAAAGTTCTACCTTACAGTTTCTGGCATCATACAACCAAACTGACAAATATATTACCCACCTGGGTAAACTTCTACAACAACAATGGGTTACAGAGCAGACTTTTGAAACTTTTTTTGAGCTTCATTCAAAGCTCGTTTCATCATACTGGTAACAGGTACCTGGCTTTTTCTGCGCTGCTGCTTTCGCTCAAGAGTCTGTGGGACGCCGATTAGTTTTAAGTGGAGAATCTAAATGATAGTATCGAAGATTAAAATGAGAAGTTCAAGTAGTTTTTGAGAATAAAACTTGTTTTTATAAAGTTTAAAGAACAGCATCAAATTTCACGTGATTTACAACATCAAATTGGCAAGCAGGCGCATTTCAACTCTCCTGTATCCGCTTGAGACGCTCTTGTAAACAGCCCAAAAACAGCATAGACTTTTCTTTCGATTTGAGTCATATGAACTCGGTGAAGAAAATCAAAACAATTATCTACTCGATTTGGCTTTCAACTTTCTGCAAAAAATGGAAGTTCAATGTGATGCCTGGATTCTTATCCACAATTGAAAAAACGTTTTCAAGTTCAGTTGAGAGATTTTAATTATTCAAGGTTGGGTTTGAAAAAAATCTTCAAGATGCAGATTTAAAACTTAAATTCAAATCTGAGAGCCCGAGGCAGACACGTTATGCCACAAAGATGTGTCATTGCAGCCAAAAAAAATCATAAATTGAGTCACAGCAATTCCATACCAAGAGCCAGCTTCAAACAAATTAGAGGAAAACAGAACACACAGCTCATACAAGGAACAGTGAAAGCGAAAATTAGAAAAAAAAAAAAAAAAGCAAAGCGAAAATTAGAAGAAAAAAAGCAGAAACTATAGACTGCGAAAAGGAAGCTGTAAATTGGCTCAATGTTGAACGCTTCAGTGAGTTATCGTTGCACATGAATAAATCAAAATTTAGTAACCAGTGAACAAGTATAAAGGGGCTTTAGCATCCAAAACAAAAACTGAAGCCCAAAATCAGGAGTAGTATTAATGAGACACATAACTAAAAAAAAAGGAGTATAAAATCAAAAAACATCTCTTAGCATCAAAAGAAATGCTCAAAAAAGCCAGGATTTGAGCTTCAAATGATATAAAAAAGTGAATAAAATTATCCCAGAGCATGATTTATTTCAAGCATGCATGTTTAAAAAAAAACAATGCGATTTGGCACAAAACCCATGCTGGGTGCAAACTCGCAGCGCAGCAGTAGCGCTTAAACATATTTGCTCAGCATAGCTCTATAAATATCGACTATGTAGAGATAGCGTATAATTCTTAATTACCGAACCTTGGCTTAAACACATTTGGGAGATGTCTCGCCCAGTTAATTTTTATGGTCATTCTCAGAAATGTACAATCTAGACTGTACTCTCGTCACGTTCATGTTCACGAAAGTGGCCGCTATCCATCCCGCAAAGTTTTACCTTACAATTTCTGGCATCATAAAACCAAACTGACAAATATATTACCCACCTGGGTAAACTTCTACAACAACAATGGGTTACAGAGCAGACTTTTGAAACTTTTTTTGAGCTTCATTCAAAGCTCGTTTCATCATACTGCTAACAGGTACCTGGCTTTCTCTGCGCTGCTGCTTTCGCTCAAGAGTCTGTGGGACGCCGATTAGTTTTAAGTGGAGAATCTAAATGATAGTATCGAAGATTAAAATGAGAAGTTCAAGTAGTTTTTGAGAATATAACTTGTTTTTATAAAGTTTAAAGAACAGCATCAAATTTCACGTGATTTACAACATCAAATTGGCAAGCATGCGCATTTCAACTCTCCTGTATCCGCTTGAGACGCTCTTGTAAACAGCCCAAAAACAGCATAGACTTTTCTTTCGATTTGAGTCATATGAACTCGGTGACGAAAATCAAAACAATTATCTACTCGATTTGGCTTTCAACTTTCTGCAAAAAAATGGAAGTTCAATGTGATGCCTGGATTCTAATCCACAATTGAAAAAACGTTTTCAAGTTCAGTTGAGAGATTTTAATTATTCAAGGTTGGGTTTGAAAAAAATCTTCAAAATGCAGATTTAAAACTTAAATTCAAATCTGAGAGCCCGAGGCAGACACGTTATGCCACAAAGATGTGTCATTGCAGCCAAAAAAAATCATAAATTGAGTCACAGCAACTCCATACCAAGAGCCAGCTTCAAACAAATTAGAGGAAAACAGAACACACAGCTCATACAAGGAACAGTGAAAGCGAAAATTAGAAAAAAAAGCAAAGCGAAAATTAGAAAAAAGCAGAAACTATAGACTGCGAAAAGGAAGCTGTAAATTGGCTCAATGTTGAACGCTTCAGTCAGTTATCGTTGCACATGAATAAATCAAAATTTAGTAACCAGTGAACAAGTATAAAGGGGCTTTAGCATCCAAAACAAAAACTGAAGCCCAAAATCAGGAGTAGTATTAATGAGACACATAACTAAAAAAAAGGAGTATAAAATCAAAAAACATCTCTTAGCATCAAAAGAAATGCTCAAAAAAGCCAGGATTTGAGCTTCAAATGATATAAAAAAGTGAATAAAATTATCCCAGAGCATGATTTAGTTCAAGCATGCACGTTTAAATAAAAACAATGCGATTTGGCACAAAACCGATGCTGGGTGCAAACTCGCAGCGCAGCAGTAGCACTTAAACATATTTGCTCAGCATAGCTCTATAAATATCGACTATGTAGAGATAGCGTATAATTCTTAATTACGTAACCTTGGCTTAAACACAGCTGGGAGATGTCTCGCCCAGTTAATTTTTATGGTCATTCTCAGTAATGTACAATCTAGACTGTACTCTCGTCACGTTCATGTTCACGAAAGTGGTCGCTATCCATCCCGCAAAGTTTTACCTTACAGGTTCTGGCATCATACAACCGAACTGACAAATATATTACCCACCTGGGTAAACTTCTACAACAACAATGGGTTACAGAGCAGACTTTTGAAACTTTTTTGAGCTTCATTCAAAAATCGTTTCATCATACTGGTAACAGGTACCTGGCTTTCTCTGGGCTGCTGCTTTCGCTCTAGAGTCTGTGGGACGCCGATTAGTTTTAAGTGGAGAATCTAAATGATAGTATCGAAGATTAAAATGAGAAGTTGAAGTAGTTTTTGAGAATATAACTTGTTTTTATAAAGTTTAAAGAACAGCATCAAATTTCAGGTGATTTACAACATCAAACTGGCAAGCAGGCGCATTTCAACTCTCCTGTATCCGCTTGAGACGCTCTTGTAAACAGCCCAAAAACAGCATAGACTTTTCTTTCGATTTGAGTCATATGAACTCGGTGAAGAAAATCAAAACAATTATCTACTCGATTTGGCTTTCAACTTTCTGCAAAAAAATGGAAGTTCAATGTGATGCCTGGATTCTAATCCACAATTGAAAAAACGTTTTCAAGTTCAGTTGAGAGATTTTAATTATTCAAGGTTGGGTTTGAAAAAAATCTTCAAGATGCAGATTTAAAACTTAAATTCAAATCTGAGAGCCCGAGGTAGACACGTTATGCCACAAAGATGTGTCATTGCAGCCAAAAAAAATCATAAACTGAGTCACAGCAATTCCATACCAAGAGCCAGCTTCAAACAAATTAGAGGAAAACAGAACACACAGCTCATACAAGGAACAGTGAAAGCGAAAATTAGAAGAAAAAAAGCAAAGCGAAAATTAGAAAAAAAAAGCAGAAACTATAGACTGCGAAAAAGAAGCTGTAAATTGGCTCAATGTTTAACGCTTCGGTGAGTAATCGTTGCACATGAATAAATCAAAATTTAGTAACCAGTGAACAAGTATAAAGGGGCTTTAGCATCCAAAACAAAAACTGAAGCCCAAAATCAGGAGTAGTATTAATGAGACACATAGCTAAAAAAAAAGGAGTATAAAATCAAAAAACATCTCTTAGCATCAAAAGAAATGCTCAAAAAAGCCAGGATTTGATCTTCAAATGATATAAAAAAGTGAATAAAATTATCCCAGAGCATGATTTAGTTCAAGCATGCATGTTTAAATAGAAACAATGCGAGTTGGCACAAAACCGATGCTGAGTGCAAACTCGCAGCGCAGCAGTAGCGCTTAAACATATTTGCTCAGCATAGCTCTGTAAATATCGACTATGTAGAGATAGCGTATAATTCTTAATTACGTAACCTTGGCTTAAACACAGCTGGGAAATGTCTCGCCCAGTTAATTTTTATGGTCATTCTCAGAAATGTACAATCTAGACTGTACTCTCGTCACGTTCATGTTCACGAAAGTGGCCGCTATCCATCCCGCAAAGTTCTACCTTACAGTTTCTGGCATCATACAACCAAACTGACGAATATATTACCCACCTGGGTAAACTTCTACAACAACATTGGCTTACAGAGCAGACTTTTGAAACTTTTTTTGAGCTTCATTCAAAGCTCGTTTCATCATACTGGTAACAGGTACCTGGCTTTCTCTGCGCTGCTGCTTTCGCTCAAGAGTCTGTGGGACGCCGATTAGTTTTAAGTGGAGAATCTTATTGATAGTATCGAAGATTAAAATGAGAAGTTCAAGTAGTTTTTGAGAATATAACTTGTTTTTATAAAGTTTAAAGAACAGCATCAAAGTTCACGTGATTTACAACATCAAATTGGCAAGCAGGCGCATTTCAACTCTCCTGTATCCGCTTGAGACGCTCTTGTAAACAGCCCAAAAACAGCATAGACTTTTCTTTCGATTTTAGTCATATGAACTCGGTGAAGAAAATCAAAACATTTATCTACTCGATTCGGCTTTCAACTTTCTGCAAAAAAATGGAAGTTCAATGTAATGCCTGGATTCTAATCCACAATTGAAAAAACGTTTTCAAGTTCAGTTGAGAGATTTTAATTATTCAAGGTTGGGTTTGAAAAAAATCTTTCAAGATGCAGATTTAAAACTTAAATTCAAATCTGAGAGCCCGAGGCAGACACGTTATGCCACAAAGATGTGTGATTGCAGCCAAAAAAAATCATAAATTGAGTCACAGCAATTCCATACCAAGAGCCAGCTTCAAACAAATTAGAGGAAAACAGAACACACAGCTCATACAAGGAACAGTGAAAGCGAAAATTAGAAAAAAAGCAAAGCGAAAATTAGAAGAAAAAAAGCAGAAACTATAGACTGCGAAAAGGAAGCTGTAAATTGGCTCAATGTTGAACGCTTCAGTGAGTAATCGTTGCACATGAATAAATCAAAATTTAGTAACCAGTGAACAAGTATAAAGGGGCTTTAGCATCCAAAACAAAAACTGAAGCCCAAAATCAGGAGTAGTATTAATGAGACACATAACTAAAAAAAAGGAGTATAAAATCAAAAAACATCTCTTAGCATCAAATGAAATGCTCAAAAAATCCAGGATTTGAGCTTCAAATGATATAAAAAAGTGAATAAAATTATCCCAGAGCATGATTTAGTTTAAGCATGCATGTTTAAATAAAAACAATGCGATTTGGCACAAAACCGATGCTGGGTGCAAACTCGCAGCGCAGCAGTAGCGCTTAAACATATTTGCTCAGCATAGCTCTATAAATATCGACTATGTAGAGATAGCGTATAATTCTTAATTACGTAACCTTGGCTTAAACACAGTTGGGAAATGTCTCGCCCAGTTAATTTTTACGGTCATTCTCAGAAATGTACAATCTAGACTGTACTCTCGTCACGTTCATGTTCTCGAAAGTGGCCGCTATCCATCCCGCAAAGTTCTACCTTACAGTTTCTGGCATCATACAACCAAACTGACAAATATATTACCCACCTGGGTAAACTTCTACAACAACAATGGGTTACAGAGCAGACTTTTGAAACTTTTTTTGAGCTTCATTCAAAGCTCGTTTCATCATGCTGGTAACAGGTACCTGGCTTTCTCTGGGCTGCTGCTTTCGCTCTAGAGTCTGTGGGACGCCGATTAGTTTTAAGTGGAGAATCTAAATGATAGTATCGAAGATTAAAATGAGAAGTTTAAGTAGTTTTTGAGAATATAACTTGTTTTTATAAAGTTTAAAGAACAGCATCAAATTTCACGTGATTTACAACATCAAATTGGCAAGCAGGCGCATTTCAACTCTCCTGTATCCGCTTGAGACGCTCTTGTAAACAGCCCAAAAACAGCATAGACTTTTCTTTCGATTTTAGTCATATGAACTCGGTGAAGAAAATCAAAACATTTATCTACTCGATTTGGCTTTCAACTTTCTGCAAAAAAATGAAGTTCAATTTAATGCCTGGATTCTAATCCACAATTGAAAAACCGTTTTCAAGTTCAGTTGAGAGATTTTAATTATTCAAGGTTGGGTTTGAAAAAAATCTTTCAAGATGCAGATTTAAAACTTAAATTCAAATCTGAGAGCCCGAGGCAGACACGTTATGCCACAAAGATGTGTCATTGCAGCCAAAAAAAATCATAAACTGAGTCACAGCAATTCCATACCAAGAGCCAGCTTCAAACAAATTAGAGGAAAACAGAACACACAGCTCATACAAGGAACAGTGAAAGCGAAAATTAGAAAAAAAGCAAAGCGAAAATTAGAAGAAAAAAAGCAGAAACTATAGACTGCGAAAAGGAAGCTGTAAATTGGCTCAATGTTGAACGCTTCAGTGAGTAATCGTTGCACATGAATAAATCAAAATTTAGTAACCAGTGAACAAGTATAAAGGGGCTTTAGCATCCAAAACAAAAACTGAAGCCCAAAATCAGGAGTAGTATTAATGAGACACATAACTAAAAAAAAGGAGTATAAAATCAAAAAACATCTCTTAGCATCAAATGAAATGCTCAAAAAATCCAGGATTTGAGCTTCAAATGATATAAAAAAGTGAATAAAATTATCCCAGAGCATGATTTAGTTTAAGCATGCATGTTTAAATAAAAACAATGCGATTTGGCACAAAACCGATGCTGGGTGCAAACTCGCAGCGCAGCAGTAGCGCTTAAACATATTTGCTCAGCATAGCTCTATAAATATCGACTATGTAGAGATAGCGTATAATTCTTAATTACGTAACCTTGGCTTAAACACAGTTGGGAAATGTCTCGCCCAGTTAATTTTTACGGTCATTCTCAGAAATGTACAATCTAGACTGTACTCTCGTCAGGTTCATGTTCTCGAAAGTGGCCGCTATCCATCCCGCAAAGTTCTACCTTACAGTTTCTGGCATCATACAACCAAACTGACAAATATTTTACCCACCTGGGTAAACTTCTACAACAACAATGGGTTAAAGAGCAGACTTTTGAAACTTTTTTTGAGCTTCATTCAAAGCTCGTTTCATCATGCTGGTAACAGGTACCTGGCTTTCTCTGGGCTGCTGCTTTCGCTCTAGAGTCTGTGGGACGCCGATTAGTTTTAAGTGGAGAATCTAAATGATAGTATCGAAGATTAAAATGAGAAGTTTAAGTAGTTTTTGAGAATATAACTTGTTTTTATAAAGTTTAAAGAACAGCATCAAATTTCACGTGATTTACAACATCAAATTGGCAAGCAGGCGCATTTCAACTCTCCTGTATCCGCTTGAGACGCTCTTGTAAACAGCCCAAAAACAGCATAGACTTTTCTTTCGATTTGAGTCATATGAACTCGGTGAAGAAAATCAAAACATTTATCTACTCGATTTGGCTTTCAACTTTCTGCAAAAAAATGGAAGTTCAATGTAATGCCTGGGTTCTAATCCACAATTGAAAAAACGTTTTCAAGTTCAGTTGAGAGATTTTAATTATTCAAGGTTGGGTTTGAAAAAAATCTTTCAAGATGCAGATTTAAAACTTAAATTCAAATCTGAGAGCCCGAGGCAGACAGGTTATGCCACAAAGATGTGTGATTGCAGCCAAAAAAAATCATAAATTGAGTCACAGCAATTCCATACCAAGAGCCAGCTTCAAACAAATTAGAGGAAAACAGAACACACAGCTCATACAAGGAACAGTGAAAGCGAAAATTAGAAGAAAAAAAGCAAAGCGAAAGTTAGAATAAAAAAAGCTGAAACTATAGACTGCGAAAAGGAAGCTGTAAATTGGCTCAATGTTGAACGCTTCAGTGAGTAATCGTTGCACATGAATAAATCAAAATTTAGTAACCAGTGAACAAGTATAAAGGGGCTTTAGCATCCAAAACAAAAACTGAAGCCCAAAATCAGGAGTAGTATTAATGAGACACATAACTAAAAAAAGGGAGTATAAAATCAAAAAACATCTCTTAGCATCAAATGAAATGCTCAAAAAATCCAGGATTTGAGCTTCAAATGATATAAAAAAGTGAATAAATTTATCCCAGAGCATGATTTAGTTCAAGCATGCATGTTTAAATAAAAACAATGCGATTTGGCACAAAACGGATGCTGGGTGCAAACTCGCACCGCAGCAGTAGCGCTTAAACATATTTGCTCAGCATAGCTCTATAAACATCGACTATGTAGAGATAGCGTATAATTCTTAATTACGTAACCTTGGCTTAAACACAGCTGGGAAATGTCTCGCCCAGTTAATTTTTATGGTCATTCTCAGAAATGTACAATCTAGACTGTACTCTCGTCACGTTCATGTTCACGAAAGTGGCCGCTATCCATCCCGCAAAGTTCTACCTTACAGTTTCTGGCATCATACAACCAAACTGACGAATATATTGCCCACCTGGGTAAACTTCTACAACAACAATGGGTTACAGAGCAGACTTTTGAAACTTTTTTTGAGCTTCATTCAAAGCTCGTTTCATCATACTGGTAACAGGTACCTGGCTTTCTCTGCGCTGCTGCTTTCGCTCAAGAGTCTGTGGGACGCCGATTAGTTTTAAGTGGAGAATCTAAATGATAGTATCGAAGATTAAAATGAGAAGTTCAAGTAGTTTTTGAGAATATAACTTGTTTTTATAAAGTTTAAAGAACAGCATCAAATTTCACGTGATTTACAACATCAAATTGGCAAGCAGGCGCATTTCAACTCTCCTGTATCCGCTTGAGACGCTCTTGTAAACAGCCCAAAAACAGCATAGACTTTTCTTTCGATTTGAGTCATATGAACTCGGTGAAGAAAATCAAAACATTTATCTACTCGATTTGGCTTTCAACTTTCTGCAAAAAAATGGAAGTTCAATGAGATGCCTGGATTCTAATTCACAATTGAAAAAACGTTTTCAAGTTCAATTGAGAGATTTTAATTATTCAAGTTTGGGTTTGAAAAAAATCTTGAAGATGCAGATATAAAACTTAAATTCAAATCTGAGAGCTCGAGGCAGACACGTTATGCCACAAAGATGTGTCATTGCAGCCAAAAAAAATCATAAATTGAATCACAGCAATTCCATACCAAGAGCCAGCTTCAAACAAATTAGAGGAAAACAGAACACACAGCTCATACAAGGAACAGTGAAAGCGAAAATTAGAAAAAAAGCAAAGCGAAAATTAGAAGAAAAAAAAGCAGAATCTATAGACTGCGAAAAGGAAGCTGTAAATTGGCTCAATATTTAACGCTTCAGTGAGTAATCGTTACACATGAAAAAATCAAAATTTAATAACCAGTGAACAAGTATAAAGGGGCTTTAGCATCCAAAACAAAAACTGAAGCCCAAAATCAGGAGTAGTATTAATGAGACACATAGCTAAAAAAAGGAGTACAAAATCAAAAAACATCTCTTAGCATCAAAAGAAATGCTCAAAAAGCCAGGATTTGAGCTTCAAATGATATAAAAAAGTGAAAAAAATTATCCCAGAGCATGATTTAGCTCAAGCATGCATGTTTAAATAAAAACAATGCGATTTGGCACAAAACCGATGCTGGGTGCAAACTCGCAGCGCAGTAGTAGCGCTTAAACATATTTGCTCAGCATAGCTCTATAAATATCGACTATGTAGAGATAGCGTATTAATTCTTTATTACGTAACCTTGGCTTAAATACAGCTGGGAAAGGTCTCGCCCAGTTAATTTTTATGGTCATTCTCAGAAATGTACAATCTAGACTGTACTCTCGTCACGTTCATGTTCACGAAAGTGGCCGCTATTCATCCCGCAAAGTTCTACCTTACAGTTTCTGGCATCATACAACCAAACTGACAAATATATTACCCACCTGGGTAAACTTCTACAACAACAATGGGTTACAGAGCAGACTTTTGAAACTTTTTTTGAGCTTCATTCGAAGCTCGTTTCATCATACTGGTAACAGGTACCTGGCTTTTAGCCTGCTTCTGTTCAAACTGTCGAGAAACTAATCCTCGGCTCAACTTTCTAAACATAGCAAACAGACAATTGGGAAGTCAAATGATCGCAAACAAACAGGAAAAAAATTCAAATTCTCAAATAAGTTTCAAATTCGCAAAAAATGGCCCTAAGGCCCAGTTATTTTCTAAAAAAAAGGTTGATTGACACTTCTTTTATAAAGTTAACTCCATTCGAGAAGACTGCATCTTTAGGTAACATTTCGCTGGAAAAGTTGATAATTAAATTCCATTTTAAAAATTAGAGGTCAATCACATTTCCGTGATCTTTACAAAATCGCTTTTTACTAGTGGAATTTACCTTCCTTTTAAAAATTGAAAAGAACAGAATTTACAAAGAAATCAATCTAAAAAGGTTTATTTGCGCCTGAAACAACAGGTTTTTCCTAAAACCTAAGAGAAAAAAATCAATACGACCAATAAAAGAGTCTGAACTACGTTCATCGAATCTTAAACATAGACTAGGGAACATTTGCCATTAATTGAATTCAACATAATAAACATAGCCAACAGACAGTAGGAAAAGAGTCAATGAACGCAAACAGAAAAACAAATACTGACAGTAGGAAAAGAGTCAATGAACGCAAACAGAAAAAATACTGACTTGTTTTTTAGAAAAAAATATAAGTTTTCGAAGTCCATAGAAAAATAGATTGCTTCAAGCACCATGAAATTCTAGAAAAAAATGAGCTAACATTAAAAAAATTAACCAAATTTGAGAAAACTGGATCAATCGGTGAAATTTTTATTTTGCTGGTAATTCAACTATGCAATTCCACTTCCGAAACTAGAAATCGATCACGTTTTTCACGACCTTTACACTTTCGGTGATCGATAGTGGAGTTTGCCTTAATTTCATTAAAGGAAAAGCACTGAACTTAAGGAATCAAAAGTCAAACCACGAAAAAATTCGCTGAGAAAAAACCACCTTATTAGAAGGCTAATCTACATTCGTCCATTCTTAATAATGAAATTAATAATATTCGACAGACGAAGCGGAGCTTCGCAGCAATTATTTCCCTTTCGAATAAAAAAAAGATCTGGCCTAGTTCAAACACAGGACCTTTTTCACCTCAGGCGTAGTACTTTTCTCAAAAACCATATGTGCCTAGAGAGCTAATAAAATTTGATTTTGATGCAAGCCAAGCTTTTCTGTAAATATTTTGTGAAACAAGAAAATTCCGTGATGCGGCAACTAAGCCAACAAAACATAATCAGACTAACGATAGTCCGAAATTTTTTTGGCACGGAATTTGTCTGCAAAAACAAGACATTACTTCTTAAAAGCACTGTCAAAGTACTAACAATAGACCGGTAGAACTTAAATTTGCACGTGAATGAAGTCTAGTGATTCAAGTGATTTTGTTAATTAGGTTTTTAACCCGAAAAAACGTCTATATTCCAGTTTAAAAACGCTTGCTTATCGCAAGCGTAATTACCCAGCTATGTAAACTTCTACAACGACACTGGGTTAAAGAGCAGAATTTAGAAACTTTTTTCAGCTTCATTCAAAGCTCTTTTCAACATACTGGAGCCGAGTACCTGGCTTTTATCCTGCTTTTGTTCAAAATGTAGAGAAACTAAACTAACCCTCGTCTCAACCTTCTAAACATAGCTTACAGACAGTTGGGAAAACTCTGCCTTGATTTTTTTTGAAAAACCTCATGTTTCGAACTCGCAAGAAAAAATTGATTGCCCTAAAGCTCGTTGATTTTCTAGAAAAATTGGCGATTGAAACTTTTTGATGACTAATTCGAGAAGGTGGATAAAAAGGTAAATTTTAATTCATTTTCAAAATTAGTGTTCTATCACATTTCTCGTGATCTTTACATTTTCCCTGTTCGGTAGTGTAGTTTACCTTCAATTTAAAAATTGAGAGGAACAGAATTTATAAAGAAAACAGTCCAAAAAAAGTTAATTCCTAGAACAAAATTTCAAGGTTTTCTTAAAAATAAACGAAAAAAAAATCAACACAGCCTATATAGGAGTCTCACCAACGTTTATCGACTCTTCAAATATAGACTAGGGTGCATTTGCCATTAATTTATTTCAACATAATACACATACCCAACAGACAGCACCAAAAGTATCAATGAATGCAAACAGAGAAATAAATGCCGACTTATTTAAATTATCAATTTTCAAATTTCATAGAAAAAAAATTCTTTCAAGCAACTTCAAACTTTAGAACAAAATAACATTTTTTTTGAAAAAATTAAACCAAATTGAAAAAAAAACTCATAGGTAAAATTTTTAATTTACTGGGGAATTTTGATTATTCAATTCCACTTTCGAAGCTAGAAATTGATTACGTTTTTCGCGACATTTACATTTTCGCTGATCGATTTGGAGTTTACCTTCCTTTCAACAAAGGAAAAGCACTGAACTTAAGTAATCAAAAGTCAGACCGCGAAAAATTTAGCTGAGAAAAAAATCGTCGCAAACTTATTGACAGACTGAACTAGATACATCCACTCTTAACAAAGAAGTTAATAAAATTCCACAGAGACGAAGCGGAGCTTTGCAATAATTGCGATAAAAACAAAACATTGAATTACAAGTCAATTTTTAGAAAACATCAGCTGAAAGAAAATTACTTAAGAAACGAAAAAACTATATCTACAAAAAATCTATACCTTTGTCTCATATAAGACTCATAAACAGAGAATCAAGCGAGAACACGCGAGAAAAGCGATAAGCATTCAGCTACGACTAGGATTATGAGTCTCATAACCACTCAGCCACGGACGCTTATTAAATGACATTAAGTAGCCACAAATAAAGCAGAAAACAAGTATTATGAGTCTCATAATCACTCAGCCACGGACGCTTAATAAATGATAACAATTAGCCACAAATAAAGCAGAAAACAGATGCTATACAATTTCCAATGCTACAGTGAAATTTCCATATAAGTGAACATTTTTTATTTGCGAGTTAATGTATTAGTACGAACCTTCTTTTTTTTCAAATCTAACGCTCGCAAGCTGGCTAGTAAAATAAAGCAAGTTGAATGTATAAAAAAAGTTGTTCACGGGAAAAAGTCTAGTTCCCGATAACAAGACACTTGCTTTCGCAAGAGTAATTACTAAAAAAATACACTCAGCAAATACGCAGACTAAAATTAGAACGAAATCAATTAAAGCTACAATGAAAAATTTATCTGCAAATTAGTTTTTTAGCTATAGACTCAGTAACTCATTAACTCAAGATCAGAACTAGAGCTGCTAAAAATGCAATTAGGATGAAACTGGAGGTCTTCTAAAATTGGAGATCCTGTGAACTAAGTTTTTCGTAGGGAAAAAATCTAGTAACCGTTTGCAATACCCCTGCTTATCGCTAAAGTAATAATAAACAATAGGTTGCCTGAAAAGCTGTGACGATCAACTCCCTGCGGAACGCGAAACAGCAAGTGGGCCGAACTCGGGCGCTCATCGGAAAAGTGGCGGAATACGCTGACCACTAACAATTAGCGACTGGTCAATTAAAAGTATAATGAGCTCGCTCGCTCGTCAGTACAGATGGCGAAAACGCCACCCACCAATTGCATCATTTATACTTAAACTAATAATTATCTTTTAATCAAAATTTGAAACAACAATCTCACTTTTGCAACACCTTCATAAGTAACATCGTCTTCAGTGGGGCCTATTCCTCCTGATGTCACGACGTAGTCAAAAATCATTGAGAACTTCGATACTTCTTCGCTGATGATTTCAACGTCATCTGGTAAAATAGACATCTTTTTGACGCTCGTGCCCAATTGTGAGAATCTCTTGAGGGCAAATTGAGAATTCGTATCGACAACTCGTCCATTCAAAATTTCTTCTCCGATAATGATTAACCCAACAGTAACACGTTTGGATGACATCTTTCGTACAAAATGACTATACATAGTAAACAGACAGTTGGAAAACAGCCATTAACGCAAGGAAACAGAAAAAAGACTGACTTATTTCAACTTTCGAATTTGAAAGAAAAAAATGATGGCTAATTGAATTTCAAGAAGAATTTATGATGAACTTTTTTATATTATTACCCCATCTTGAGAAAACTGCATCAATACACTACAGAACAAAATTAAATTTACCACCTTACTCTCTAAAATGCCAATTTCAAGGACTTTTTTCAACACAGGCAAAGCGGAGCTTCGTATCACTTGCGATACCAATCAAGCGTAAAAAAACATTAAAAGTACAAAAAACCAGGTCTACTAAAATTTTCGTATGTCTCGATAAAATTTAAGTCTAGGTAAACATGCTAATCAAAATGTTTGAAAAATAAATTAGCAACGGAACAAAACTGAAAAAGCGGAAACAAAGCCGACAATTTTTGAGCAGACACCAGTTGAGCCGGAAAAAACAAAGATTTTAAAAAATTCCAGGTCCCCTAAAGACAGAATGAACAACACTTGCAACTATAATGATCATAGCCAAATGACGGTTGGAAAAGAGAAATGAACGCAAAAAAAAAACAAAAAGTGACTTGTGTTTTGAAAAAATGTGAAACTTCGAACTTCGAAGAAAAAAGAAAAAAATAGATGGCTTTAAACCTCTTTGAATTTTTAGAACAATTTATAATTAGCCCTTTTTTGATAAAGCTAACCCAATTTAAGCAAACTGGATCATTGATAAAAGTTTCATTCCGCTGGGAAATCTGATAATAAAATTCCATTTTCAAAATTAGAAGTCGATCACGTTTTTCGTGATTTTTACATTCTTTAGTGGTGTTTGACGTGCTTTTACCAAAGCAAACGAACTGAACTTAAAAAGAAAGGAAAAGTCAAGCCGCGTAAAAGTAAAATTTGAGCTTGAAGACATTTTTGAGCTTGAAGACCGTACCACCACACTACTCGACCCACATTTTCATGAAAATTACCTTCATTAATGAAACAAGCTATGAAATGATCAAGTGATTCTGTTAAACTAGTTGTTGACTAGAAAAAAGGGCTCTTTTCCAGTTACCACCTTTGATTTTTTCTAATTTTCATTGTACAAAAGTCGACTTATATCGATTTATCATGATAAAAATTGCATTACAACATGTCAGCGTGAACAAATCTTTACAACATTTCTTACTTGCAAAACGCCGTGTGAACAATTTTTCAATAATTTTATTTTGTAATTTTACGAGGGGGTTAGGAAACTGGAAAAGAGCCGAAAAAGGTCTATATTCCAATTCGATAACGCTTGCTTCTCGCAAGCGTTAAATATTTAATAAAATTTTACCAAAATGTTTACATGGAGCGATAGTTGACTTGAAGTACTTTCCGGGTCTGAAAATGCCAGTTTTCACCATTTGTATTAAATTTTGGGATTCAACACTTTGACGAATGAGCGAAGTAGGAAAATGTAATCTCGTGCGTTGTGAAACTTTTTAAAAGAGAAAATTGAGTTGTTCAGTGTGACGAATTTCCTCTATTTTGTTTTTTCTCGTAATTTCAAACTCTTGCTACAAATTTTTGCAACTCAGAAACACTGGTTTCTTCTTACCCGTAGTAAGCTGGGTTTTCAAATTTAAAAAATGAGATTTTTAGAATGAGTTGTTCAGATGATTTTCGCTGTAATAATTGTGGTAAAAAACTAATTAAATATGAAAAAAAAATTGTTCTTCAAATTAGGTATTTAAGAGAAAAAAAAGCCTGAACTTGCGTTTAATTTTGTCTAAAAGTGAAGGCAATTTTCCCAAAAACGGAATTTAAGCGCAAACAACTTTTAAGAATTTCCTGAAAACAAAAACCTTCAAGGCCTATCTATAAAAGAGTATTATGTACGTTCATGACTCTTTGAAAAGCAACAAAGGTTAAAAACAAATTCATCGTTAAATAGTTGAATATTACTTCCTAATACAAAACGAATAATTACCGGTGGTTAATAAGGCATATGCTGCGCACCCACGGTACTATCATCAGTGGTTCCTCATACTTGTTTGATCTGAAAACAACTCGTGAAACATAAAACCATCAATTGAGTTTTTCTTGCTCCGAATAGAGACCAAGAGTAGCGGCTCCAGTAAGCGCTCTGGAAGATCAGTTCAAAGTAGTAGACTACTGGACGGCTAGACTGCGGGACTACTGGACCCTTTGCAGTTAAGTGACACAGCAAGCCCAAAAATATCAAATATATTACCTAATTCTTGAATTATTCCCTCGGAATTAACTCGAGCGGAACTATTTCGAGTTGTTACTTTTTGAGCTCCTTGAATAAAAAACCTGATTTTATTTCATCTGAAAAGATGAGATAAGGTTGTCTTTGTTCCTGATAAAAAACAAAAAGACTGGTTCCTTGAAGCAGTGTGGAAGAACATAAGATTCCTGGACAACTCAACCAAATTAAATTTCTAGCGATCAGTCGGTTCATTTTCACAACCAAATTAAATTTCTAGCGATCAGTCGGTTCATTTTAATGTCTTATTTTTAATTTCGCTTTTAATCGCCAACATGTTTGACCTCGAAACTTTCCGAAATCTGAACGACGAATTGAAATACGAGCTGTATAAAGACTTAGTCGAAAATGTTACTTATTTTAAACGAATTATCGAAAACTTAACTGTATCAACGAAAGAGGAAGAAAGAGGAAACAAATTTTTTTATCTAGAAAATTTTAAAAACACGGGCAATTCGAAAATTACAGAAAACAAATTTGAAAACGAATGGAGCAAGATTGGAACTCGGAGCAGAAATCAGAACAAACGAAGCGAAAATAACCAAGAAAGCAAGAATAACCAAGAAATCAAAATACAAGCAACCAATATTCAAGAAGAAAAATTCGACCAGCAACGAAAACATTTATTTTTACCACGAGAAGGAGAATATTCTGGCCTATTACTGGGAGACTCAATTGTTAACAGAATCAATGGGGAACAAATATCGGAAAATGTGTTGGCGAGAGGATTTGGTGGGCACAAAATTTCTGCATTGCTGGAACGCGTGAGAAACAGTAAATCGCGACATTTTAAACATGTAACTACGCTAATTGGAATAAATGACTGCCTCTCAAGTGATTTCGACGCGAAGGAAGCCGTGAGTAGCTTAGAAAAACTAATTTATCTCATAAATCATAAATTCTCCCCAGAAACAATTTCACTATGTACTGTAACTCCCTTAGGCGCTTTTAGAAAAGATTTTAATCCAAATGTACAGAAGCTAAACAAGCAAATTCTTAATTTAGTACGGAATGTAAAAGACTTGGGCGAAGTAAAATTGGATATTTTAGACATAAACAAAATTTTTAGTCAAAATACAGATGCTCTTAGCTCGGATGGTTTGCATCCTTCTGATGGGGGTGTTGAAATTTTGGTGCAAAGTTTTAGAGATTCTTTTAGGGGTTCTGATATTAATGCAAACACATGTGAGATTACAACCCGCCCCAGAATGAAGCAAACCCAACAATCATCAAATTTAGATCCAAAAACGGCAGAAATGTTACAATTTTTCCAAAACGGTGCAAAATTTTT
Organism: Symsagittifera roscoffensis; assembly: GCF_963678635.1. Lineage (NCBI taxonomy): Eukaryota > Metazoa > Xenacoelomorpha > Acoela > Convolutidae > Symsagittifera > Symsagittifera roscoffensis. The sequence continues at coordinate 75,030,581 of NC_087062.1, read as the reverse complement.
TAGGAAATACTAGTTTCGCATTTTTTCTTGGTGCAAACTTTGGCGATTATTTAATTTATTTAACCTATTATGCTGAATATTAAATTCTGGTTGTTTTGTGCAATTTTTCTAATTTCCAAGGCTCAGATGGAAACTAAAGAAAAAACTATTGTTTACTGGGGCTATCTAAGCTGCCAGCAAAAGATATTATCAACGAAATGTGGGATAAATGAGCGGAGAGCTACCACACTGACTCATCTTTTCCTTTTCGCGTTGTTACTGACCCAAAGTGGGGATGTTGAAAAAAACCCTGGTCCTATCGAAACCATTGAAACAGTCTACGGTATCTGCTCAAAAAATTGTGCAAATCTTAAATTTGTTCATTTGAATTTTCAAAGTATTATTAGAAAACGGATGCAATTGAAAAAATTTCTTGATGATATGGGCGAAAACACAATTATAGGAATTTCCGAAACGTGGCTTAAAAAAGAAGATAGTGACAATTTATGGAATTTCCAACCTAGAACGCATGCGATGTTCAGATATGATAGGCAATCATTGGTAAAAAAGAAAGGCGGTGGCGTTTTGTTATATATACCAGTCAAATTGGCTCCGAAATTGAGGCCTGATCTAAATTTATTTGATAAAGAAAAATATGAGTCAGTGTGGGTTGAGTGCAAATCTACATTTAACATTTCGAGTAAAGAAAAAATGTTAGTTAATTTGTGTTATAACCCAAGCAGATCAAACTTTATTGATTTTTTGGAACAATTAACGCTTAACATAGATAATGCTTTTTCAGTTTCTAATAAAATTACGCTTTTGGGTGATTATAACATAAATTATCTGGATAGCAAAGAAAAAGAAAATTTAGATTCTATAATTATTCCATATGGATTGAAGGTTTTTTGTCCAAACGATGAGACCAGAATTAGTTCCTCAACAAAAACTCATATCGACTACATAATCAGTGACTATGAAACAAACGGCATTGAGTTTTGTTTTGATACACCTTATAAAACCGACCATTTTGCTTCATTTATTTTGACGGATATAAAATGCGGCAAAATTTTACCGAGGATAATTACGACTTTCAATAAGAAAAATTATCAGAAAAATGAATTTTGCAATTCACTCTCCGCTCTTCCTTGGTATCTCTTATATCAATGTACAGACGCACAAAACATGTTCTCGACGATGATTTATTTAATTTCTTGTGCTCTACAGCAACATGCTCCTATCGAAAAAAAGTTTGTTCGTAATTTTAAACCAAAAAACGTGTTGAAAACGGAATGGTTCGATTCAGAATGTCAGCAATTGTTGACTAAGAAACAGAATTCACTCAGATCATATCGCAGTCAAAGCACAAGCGATAATTGGTCAAAAAACCAGTTTTTACGTAATCAAATGAGCAAATTGATTAGAAGTAAACAATTCGATCATTCAAAAAATTGTTTTTCACTTCTCAGCACTATCCAACAAAAATGGAAATATATTAACCAAGTTAGAGGTACATGTTCTGGCAACCATCGAATTACAGTTCTACGAAATTCCTTCAGTGAAATGATAACCCAAGACAAAAAAATTGCCAATCATTTAAATTATATTTTTTCAAACTTAGGCGAATTTTTCGGCGCTAAAAAGCCTCCGAATTACAACAAATCTGCCTCTGAATCTGCATCTTTTCATTTTCAACACATTACAGTGAAGCAATGCTTTGATATAGTTCGAAAAATCAATGTTGGAAAACCTCTCGGACCTTGTACCGTACCTGCTTGGGCAATCATTGACGGTCAATCAGTTATAGTTCCACATTTAACTTTTGTCATAAATACTTGCTTAGATGAGAACATTTTCCCGATCGAACTGAAAAAAGCAAACGTAACCCTTTTGTTCAAAAAAGATGACCCAATGGATGCAAAAAATTATCGGCCAATATCAATAACTTGTGCTTTTTCTAAAATTTTTGAAAAAATTTTACATGCCCAAATAACAGAACATCTTGACAAATTTCAAATAATGACACCATTTCAATTCGGATTTCGCAAAAACATTTCAACACAAGATGCTCTTGTTTATGTGACAGAAAGTATTCGAAATCAAATAGATTCAAAAAAAATCGTACATGCAGCTTTATTAGATCTGTCCAAGGCTTTTGATTCTATTTCGCATGAAGTTTTAATTGAAAAAATGCTTTCTCTCGGTTTTTCAAATGGAGCAAATGCTTTAATTGCTAGCTTCCTAAACAAACGTATTCAAAGAGTAAACGTCAATGGAATTTTTTCAGACTGGATTGAAATAAAACGAGGTGTCCCACAAGGAACGGTACTTGGTCCGTTGTTGTTCAATATTTATGTTAATGACATACAAGAGCGATTATATGAGGGTTGTACTTTAGTTCAATATGCTGACGACTGTATGGTTTTTTCCTCTTCTATAATTTCTGAGGATGCTTTGAATCGATTGCAAAAATCACTCAATAATCTAACGGAATTTTTTGCAGAGAACCAATTGAATCTGAATGCATCTAAATCGGAATTTATAACATTTTGTCAAAAAAATGATAGCAAAAATGTGGATACTGATAAACTAGTAATTAGTGGGCATTATGTAGCCAAAAAATCAGAATGCAAATATTTAGGCATAATTCTTGATTCAAGTTTATCTTTTCATGCTCAAATCAAAACAATTCTCCAAAAAATGGCCCAAGGGATTAAAACTATTGATACAATTGGACAACAACTGCCGACATTATCATTAGTTGCCTTGCTTCATTGTCTTGTTTTATCACATTTAGATTATTCAGCAATTTTTTTACAACAAATTAATGCTACTTTGATGCTATCTCTGGAGAAACAGTTGAACTGGGCGCTAAAAAGAACATATTTCAGATCGAATTTTAAATCTTCTTCCCTTCTTCGCATTAGCAAATCGTTCATTGGAATCGAGAAAAGAATTGAGTTAAAGTGTATAACATACTTATACCAATATCTTACAAACAAAAAGAAGGCTTTTGAAAAGACACTGAGACTACCGACTGCCAATTATAGGCTCAACGAAAGAACGAAACAAATTATTTTTGACAAACATTGTTCGACTGCTTCTCTACAAAAATCATTTTTTCATTTGACTTCTAAAAAATGGAATTCACTGCCCATAATTTTGCGCAATTTAGAAAAATCGAAAACAGAATTCAAGAAAAAATTGAAAGAATTTTACGTGAGTGAATTGAGAAACAATCCTATATGTACTAATACAAATACGTGGCGTGATTACCGTTTTTGCTAGTTCTATATTTTTTAATTCAGTTTAATTTTTCACACATTGCTTGAAAGAGAAACTGTATATACTCTGCATATACGTTGTATAATTGGACTATCTGTAAAATTGTTTGTAAAGTTTTATTACCAGCTTGTTCCTAATTCTTAAATCTTTAATTTTCTATAGTATCCGAAACTTCATATACTTTAATCAACCAATTTCCGAACTGTAACCGATTTTGTTTTTTTTTTGTTTTGTTTATTGCTTGTTTTCTGATGTTTTGTTTTTGTTTGATGTAACCAATGAATTTATAACCAATTTTATTATTTACACTTTGCTACACTGATGCCTCGGCTTTTTATTGTATAGTAATTCAAGTGTTCTTTCTTCTTCTTCTTCAACTAGACAGAAGAGTTTCTCCAATGAAGTGACCTGTCGGTCCGAAAAATTATCAAAACCTTAAAAGAGTTCTTGAGCATTGTAACATTCGCCCAAATACTACACAGCGACGGAGCGTAGAAAAAGTACCTATTAACGACTGGCAGGCGTCAGTTACCTTAATCCTACTCGTTTTTCACCGTCTCGACCTTGCCAGTTGATTTTCTGGTCTGTTTAGGGCTAAGTAAAAAGTTACTATTTTTAGGCCATCAGTCAAACGACTTTTGATCAGCTTTCGTTTACATGCGAACACAACCACATAGCTGAGTCTCGGATCCTCAGACTACGTGATTGCCATTAAAAACACGGCTCGAACAACCTATTTTAATATGTTTTTGTGTGACAGTTCTATATTAAATCCATTGGAGATGGATTTATAACATTCGCCCGGAAGATACATATCGACGGATAACAAAACTAAGTCTTAAGACGACTGGCTAGCGTCTAAACAGAGCTTTGCATGTTTTTCACCGTCTCTACCAAGCCAGTACTTTTCGGTGGTCTTTCTTACATCGGGTCGACAAAAACGTTACTGTTCTCCGGCTTCGACCAGAACGCTCAAATTAACTGAATTACATGCAAAAATAGTGAGCTCATGGCTGGGTCTCAGTATCCCCAGACCACGAGGTCACTCCTAAAAACAGGGCTACTACTTATTATATTACTATTGTTTTTGTTCAGTAGATAAAAATCATCATCTCCATCGAAGATGGATCAACCCTTCCCCCCCCCCCCCCCCCAACTCTTAGCACCTCATCCTTGTCAAAACTAATCCAAATATCAATTAAATTCAAGTCAGAACATGACAGGATGCTAAAAGTTCATATGAGTCAATAAAAGTTTTCCGTCCCGAGACCCTTCCGGATTCTTGAATCCGGTGAATCAAGCTCCTTAAGTTCGATTTCACGACAACACGGAAGGCTGGTTTCTTACCCTTCACCGTTGTTCGCAACGGCCTTGCAACTATTGTAGCAGCACAATAGTTGCAACTCGGAACGTTCTCTGCAATCTGCTGCTGTTTTTCTTCAATTTCGACTTCTTCAATTTCGATAAAGTTGTTCTCGTCCGCGCAACTAATGTGGTTGTTGTGTTCTTTCACTCGTTTTTTGTTAAAATGGCCGTTTCGGCATTTCTCAGAAATGTGACGTCATCATTCGAATTTTTGAAATTTTAAAATACTAGAATATTCCAGCCTTCACCGTTTGGCTAAACGTTCCAATAACGCCCTTAGTTCATAAAAACCACCAATCCGGAAGGCTTACTGCTAAAATTCCGAATTCTGCAGAGATTGTATTTTTCACATTCTGGTCGAATGTCACATACTCCCCGGACAGTCCGGTCAATGTCCTCATTGAATCGCGCAATGTTCTAAATGGTTACAGTGTCATCGAACAGAATTTACAAAATGCACGAAATTACTTTTATCTACGTCACATCGACTCACTGCAGAATATAAATGGCATCATACTACATCACTATAGCCTTCAAATTCTCTCATTAACATGCACTCTGAGGATATGACTTAAGATAAAACATTTTTTCTGACTTCCAGTGTCAATGTCCCGATTAAAACTTCTTCTCTTATATTTAAAAGGTGTTGGCTTGCAGGACAGTCCTGCCAACCAACAAGCTAAAATTATCCTACTACGCTCCTTCCCTTCGGAAATCTTGCTTGTTTATTGTCCTGAATATTAAAACTAAGAAACTTTGTGGTTAGAAAGAACAATGCAACAACCTCCCTCTTCAAGAGATTACTCAAGCCTTCCACGTCACCACAAAGTGATCAATCTTCCTAAGTGATTAAAAACAATCATGCAGGCTGGAATATTGAAATATACTCTTCCCTTAAGCCTTTCTAAATAAACAATAAGTGTCTCTAAAGCCACTTCTGCTAAAATCAAAATGCAAATTTATAAATGCAACAATTTCAAAACTCAACAAAATGTTTCAGTTTTCAATTACAACTTGGTTGCTTGGTTTCTCACTTGAGTTTTTCACACACACAAAACAATTCTGACATTTGACTTTTCTTCATCATCCCTTTGTTCTCTTCTTTTTTCGTCGTTTAGAAGTTCTAAAACTTCTAAATTCTTCTAATTTTCTTTCTTGCCGCCTCTTGTTTTCTCGACCATTCGTCAATGCTCCATTTCCTCCTCCTGTGACACTGACTCCGCACTTTCGGTTTCCGTGTCTTGTAGCACGTCATTGACTATCCTGACGCTGTTGGAAGCCGTCCTCCAACACTTCTGCTCTTCCACCCTCTGTTTACAGCAAGGTAGGGGATCCACGTTTGATTCTCTGTTTCTACAGAAGCTGTTGTGGAGACACAACGTCACGTTTCTCTCCAAATCTTCTTTCAGCATCTCTGCCTTCTCATTTCCACTACGCTCGCTCGTCCTGGAAATTCTTTTCACAGCGGTGGTCACTGCATTCCGATGAGTCACGAAAGCTCGCTTGAAAGCTCCTGCCCCAATGTCCAGCTGATATTCACTGTACACTCTGCCGTGCTTCGACATATGCTTTTTCGCATACTCGTACAACCATGCCGTCATGTTAGCTCTGAACCATGGCATCAATCGTTTTCTTGCCCATATCTTCTTCACTTCCATCGGAATGTTTAGAACTTTGCACATTGTCTCAAAAAGATCTAAATCTTTTAGACAATCTAATTTCCGTAATTGTTCTCTCGTCGGTGCCTCCTGTCTATTATTTTCTCTCACATGAGCTTCCAGCCATCGGGTCGCCATCATAACTCCCACTATCACTATTGTTACGGGCTGTGATGAATCTGGTAAACCCATGGAGAGCAGCTCTCCAGAGTCCCAGATCAACATCAGATTACTACGCTTGGGATACCACCAGGTCTGCAGCAAGCAGTGGCAAGGAAACTCGTCATGTGTCAACATGATGCTCCTCCAATTACGTTTTCCCGAAGCTTCCAGCAATGGTTCCACTTCCATCATCACTCGGTGGATTTCATCATTCTCATCTACTGCATTGTAATCTGAGACAGTTGATCCTCTCTGTTTCTGTTTTTCGAAGTCACTGAAGTTCCCGCTCACATATCCCATGAACTTCTTTCCTAGTATTGACTCCAACTCTTCTTTGGTTCTCTCTGGAATTTCTGAGAACATCTTACATAGTAACTCGTAAGACTTTTCAGACATTCTCGCCAATCTCACACACTTCGGCACTGAGAAGGCTTGATCCACAATCGTTCTTGTACTCTTCACGTCCACAGCTACGAAATGTACAGGATATCTGCTCTTGCACATTGGAGCCAACGTTGAGCCCACCAAATATCGTGCTCCTGATGGTCTACAATAAGTTTCGCTGTGTCTGATGTTCACCTCTGTTTCGATTTTGTATGGTTTGGTTCGTCTGAACCTTCTGTGTTACTTTCGCCCTTTTTGGTGGCACAGCTGCTCTCAGTTGTGAACCAGACGAGGTCGCCTCGCTGTTCATCTCCCGATGCATTCTCGTCAGCCCAGGTTTAGGCTTAGAGGGCATTGGCATCTCACCTGGTTGGTAAGTCCTAGAACTTCCCAATCCAGGCTCATTCGCCAAGTCACTCCCTGAGAGAGCCCCGTTTCTCCACCTCATCACTCTCATGTTCGGGCGGTCTAGTACTCCTCTTTCTCCATGTGCTGCCATCAACAGGACTTCCGTGGGGCGGTCCCCACGGTTGTCGTGCCCCAAGATGTTGATCAGGGCGGTCAGCAACATGACCACCTCTGGGTCCTCCAGAGCGAAGTCTCGTTCGATCAGCCGACGATAGATCGCATCTACCATCGGTCCTACATATGCCTCTGCCAGGTCCATCAATTCATCCAGGTTGAAATTGTCCATACTGTTCTTTCTAAGTTTGATTTGATTTCGATTTCAAGTTTTGACTCAAATGAGCAATTAAATGATCAATCAGGATCTATAAAAGGAATCACGACTGTCACACCTGTCAGTTTCACCTTAACATATATCGTTAAAATCTGCTTAAAACAGTTCAGATAAAAAGATATTTATCCTAAAATTTATTAAAATCAATTGGTTTCTAAAATTTTGGAATTCGACCTAAGATTGGACAGTTCAAACTTTGGATCTATTCCCAAGATCGTCATTTAGTTGTTCATGGTCACTAACGCTTACTCACCCATGATCCTAATAACCTAACACATAACATAACATAACATATCACACATATCACATATTACATGCAACTTGGTCTTTGGTCTAACACTCTTTCGCACCTCACTCAGCCTATACTTAAATAATATTTCTTATGTAGATATACTTGTATGTTCGTATCAGAGAATATCACGTGTACAAGCGCGTACAATTCCCGAGGATGCAGTCTTCCTCTATTCGGATCGTACACTGGAAGCGAGAGCTCCTTCACGTCCATTTCCACAAGGAAGTCCCTCAGCCTCGTCAAAGACAAGACTAGGTTTTCTGGGTCCACGTGCTGCTTCTCCGTCGCCCTCGTTACCAAGAAGCACAAGTACTTTCCGGTATCTGCGACACCGCCGGAGGTAAGACTGCTACGCCCCTTATCCCTGGTCTTTGCTTCCAAAGGAATTCCACGTTTTTATATTCCCTCTTAAAATCTGCCGCTAGCGCCGTCCTAAAACTCATGTCTGCGGTGATTGCTACTGCACATGTTCTGTTTGTGAGTATGAAATCACTGTCTGTTAGTATTATGTTACTAGAATATTCATTTGGTAAATTAAAATATGACTCAACTACCCTGCCTATATTAGGTTTCTTAGGTTGTTCGCCTGTTTCTGCTTCTAAGTCTCCTGTTTCTCTTGCTATTCTTAATTTTTTTATTATCAAGTTTTCAGTGTGGGTAAGTCCTACCCCCACTCCCCGGACAAAAATATCCATCGGCGTCCCCGTCGATCGCATACCGGGTATTAAGTCAAAGTTAGAAGCTGGAATGAGAAGTTGTCCTTCCTGGGCAGCCCAGGAAGGATCATCTCGTTCGGTCTTAATGTATTTCGCGCTTTCACGATCTACGTCTTGAATCGTAACGCTGGTCTCTTTAGGGTCTGATGCCATTTCGTTCAGCCACTCTAAGACACGCAGGTTCGTCTGGTCTTGTTCATATGACTGCTGTTGCTCATCATCAAATTCTACCTCGGGTTTCGACCAGTCGTCAACCCACTCATCGTTATGATCATCGACTATGTCAATGTCTTGTGACACAGTTATTTCTTCTAAACCCACTACTTCCTCCACTATTTTTTTTAGATCTATCCTATCCACTACAAAGTCGTCACCGTAAGGATTGTATTTCTTTCTCGGTCTCGTCCCGTCCTTCTGACGAGTCCGCATCGTGAACGGAAGATCTGGTTCCAAGTTCTTGGGAACCTCTATCTGTTCGGGATCCTGCCAATCCTCTTCTGCGTAGGGTAAGGTTTCATCTTCCGCTTCGATCTGTTCGTTTGGATCCAGGTCCAATGGTGTATCCGTACATTCCTCTACGACCTCGTTTCCATCGTTCTTCTCCCTGGTGCCTTTTTCATTGACCTCACAAGCAGGATCCATCATTAAATAATCCCCTTCTTCCATGTCTGCAGGTATACACCAGTCTTCTGTCGATGGATTGTGTGGCTTGATGTTCTCGTAGTGGGCGGCTCGGCCAGTACTCAGTCTATAAAAACGTCCCTCCTGGTGCACCTCCGTAATCATGAAGGGTCCCCTCCACTTTTTTAGAAGCTTCTTTGTTCCTTTCGGTGGTATAACGTTCTGAAATACCCATACGTAGTCTCCCACCGAGTAGGCCTTTGCACCAGCTGCTTTCTTGTCGAATCTTTTCCTCTGCCTTGCCTGCGCTTGCTGAGTATTTCGTCTGCACAGATCGTTCAACTCCTGTTGACGTCTGATCACATCCCTTACGTAAACCTGTGGAGATGTTTTCTTCCCCTCATACTCTGGGTAGAAGAATGTCAAGGGTAAAGACTTCTCGTGTCCCGTCAGCATCATGTGTGGACTGACCCCAGTGGTGGAGTGTTGCGTGCTATTATAAGCTCCCATCACCTGTGGAAGGTATCTGTCCCAATCGGTCATGTACCTGGAACAATATACCCTCAGCATCGACACTAACGTCCTATTCTGTCTTTCCACTAAGCCATTCGTTTGAGGGTGGTATGTCGTGGAGTGAGCCTGAGCGACCTGTGAGCGTCTCATGAGCTCTTTCGTAAGCTCTCCTACGAAAGCTGTTCCATTATCCGATTGAAACGTCATTGGACAACCATGTCTTGCTATCCACGTGTTGATCAGGTGGTCGCATGTCTCTTCCGCCGAGGCTGTTATGCAGGGCACGGCCTCTGCATACTTCGTGAAGTGATCTATCATGACCAAGACTTGGTTATAACCGCTGTCTGTCATGCATATCTTTTGGTGATCTATCTGCACCACCTCGTTGAATTCAGACGACTCAATCGATTGTAAAGGAAATCGTAATTTCCTTGGATTCTTGACCTGTTGGCATGACAGGCACGCTGTTACCCATTTCTCACATGCCTTTTTCATTCCAGGCCACTCAAAGCGCTTCAGGATCCTCTGATACACTTTGTCGATCCCTTGATGGCCCATCTGATCATGCGACCTGAATAATAGTTCTGTCTGATATAGTTGCGGCAACACTATCGCGTTATATTTGTATAAGACCTTGTCTTCTTCTCTTCTCCTGCAAGCCACGATCCCGTCCTTGTTCAGATATAATCTCCCCTCCTTCTGCATGAAGTATTGTCTCAGGATCCTATAGCTATCTTCTTCTAGGTCACCTTTGCCAGGTGCACCGTTTTCTATCCACCTTTTTAGGTTGCTTGTCATGCGATCATTTCTCTGCGCCCTTAGAAGGTCCGAGAGTCTGTATCTCGCCTTCAAGTACGTCTTCATGACTCTCATCTGACTATTCAGCTCGTTGGGCTGATGTGTGTCTTCTTCCATCTTAACGCACCAAATCTTCGCCAACGGTTGTGTTTCTTGCTGAAACGGCTGAAGATCAGTCCTGACTACCTCTTTCTGCGGCAACAGGCTTATCGAACATTTCGATACCGCTATCGTTTCTAAGTCCTCCGCTGCGTTGTCAAAGACTCTTTGGCTTGGTATTAGGTAGCGATCACTGTCAGGATCCTGGTACACCTCTCTGTCCAGGTCTCTCGCCCGAGTTTCCACTAGTAGCGTGTGTATCGCCAGTTCTGACAGTTCGGATCCCGAACTCGAGTTCCTGTCTGAATAGGTGTCCATTCCTGAGTTTCGGGAAGCATCATCCGTCGAAGAGGTTGTGCTGGAGACTGCACGCTCCTCCAGATCATGTCTGTGCTTTCTTCGCATCCACCTGAACTCCCCGGACAAAACCTTGTTCTCTGGGTCCTGTCTCTCATCAGGAATTTCCTCGTCTATCTCGGACTCCCCGGACCAATTCACTTGACCCGGGTGTTGATCTTGTGATCGCTGGTTTTTCTCCTTAACCTTCTCCCCGGACAAATAGTCTTGCAGCAGATTTTGTTTTACAACTTCACCCTCTTTATCCCGGTCCACAAAGGTGACGGTTTTCTTTCGCTTGCTGCTCCCCTGTTCTTTCTGTCCGTAAGAAGTACTTGTTAAAATCTCCTGGGGTATTGAGGATACTAGTTGCTGAACTATTGTCCTACAATCCCTTTCGTTCTCTTCGTGCTGTCGTCTGGACGGCATGATCTTCACCTTCTCACTGACTGTCAGCGATGCCACTGCTGCTGTCCACTCGGGGTCATCTCTGGTCACTTCTCTTTCTAACAATCCACCCAGCATTCGCATTACTTGTGGTGTGACTTGCACCGTTTTATCCAATAATGAGAGGCTGTTTATATTCATGCGAGAGAGTTCTTGCTGGACCAGGTTCGAGCGCAGCAACAAATCCAAGGGGACCGGATCCTCCTTGGACAGGATCTTTATCTCGGCTGCTTTCTCTACAGGTAACTCAGGGTGCCCTGGAATTGGATGTCCTGATTTATCCAACCATCTCGTTAAGGGAAGCGCTTCATAAGTTTCTTTGTCCAGAAACGAGAATCCCTCCTTTACTTCCGCCTGATTGGCCTGCTTCTGCTCCAATCTTTCATAGAACTCAGTTTTCTTACTGAGGCTGTCAGCATTCTGGTGTTTATCACGCATCCTATGTTCGATTATCATATGGTAGCCATCCAGTCTTACTATCCATCTACCAATATAACTCTGATCCATCGAGTAGGTCTTCAACCAGGAAAACGCTCTGTTGTCTACGCGTAACTTGAAGGGAGCGCTCCCCAAGTATGCACGGTACTTCTCCACGAAGGTGACTACTGCAAACATTTCTGCTTTTGGTGCGCCATATTTCATCTCTGTGTCACTCAAGACTTTGCTGCCGTATGCAATGGGACGGAGAACTGTTCTTCCGTTCCATTCTTGCTCTTGATGCAATATTCCTGAGATGGCCACCACCGACGCGTCTGTGTCGAGAACATACATGCCCTTTTCTGTAGGCATGCCCAGCACTGGCGCTTCGCACAGTTCCCGTTTTATGTTCTCGAAGGCAACCTGTGCCTCATCGTTCCATTCGAACTTTTTCCCTTTGTTGCGCATCAGCTTCTGCATCGGGTACACCTTGTCCGCGTATCCTTTTATGAATTCTCGGTAGTAATTGGCAAACCCTAGGAAGCTCATTAGCTGTGTGTCCGTCCTCGGAGCCTTCCATGTCAGCACAGCCTCTACTGCTTCCGGATCTGGCCTCACACCATGCCTGTCCACCATTCTTCCCAGGTACTTGATCGAATCCCTAAGGATTTCACATTTCGATGGTTTGCATTTCAAGCCTGCTCTTTTCATACATCCGAAGACCTCATCGAGCCGATCAATGTGATCTTCCAGGGTCGGTGTCGCTATGACTACGTCATCCACGTAGCACATCAAGAGATTCCCGTACTTTTTGGTCACTCCTGTCAAAGCCTGAGCCATCAGCCTTTGAAAAGTTGCTGTTGCATTGCACAAGCCGAAGGGCATCCTCTTCCACTGGTACAACCCCAATTCGCACGCGAATCCGGTTTTCTCTCTGTCTTTCTTTCGCAGAGGAACCTGCCAGAAGGCAGAACCCAAGTCCAATGTGGTGAAGAACTTTGCATCACCAAGTTTAGATAGGCTCTCGTCTATTCGCGGTATCGGGTACGCATCTTTAATCGTTACCGCGTTCAAGTAACGAAAGTCGCAACAAAATCTAAGCTGCCCCCCTTTCTTTTTCGCCATGACTACCCCGCAAGCCCACGGCGATTTCGAGGGTTCTATCATGTCGTATTCAAGCAACATTTCTATTTCCGCTCGGCACGCTTCCGATTTAATTGGCGTCATTCGCCTTGCGCCTTCCCTATGGGGAACGGCGCCCTCTTCTAGTTCGATTTCGTGTTCGACGAAATTACAGCAACCGATGTCCGCCTTATGTTTTGAAAATACTTCGGCGTTCCGATCTAGGAGGTCCCGCAATTTTTCGAAATCTCCCTCACCTATTTTTCCTTTAAAATGTTCTATCTCTGGCAAAACCGGTTTGTCAGATTCTAGTTCGTATGACGAGGGGCGTTCCGGAAAATTTGAGCAGCTTGATAAGCCGTCGTCCGTTTCGGATTTCATTGAAAACAATTTATGAATAGATTTTAATTCATTAATCCTCTTTAAAATTTTATCTTTATTGGCATGATAAGGACAGTCTTTCACATTATGTTTCTTCAAGTTTTGTGTCTCCTCATAGTCGGTCCTCATCGGCAAAGCGTAGCCAAGCTTCTTTCCACGCTGGATTGAAACCGTGGTGTCCAGTGTGTTCAACAACACACTGACACACAGTCCGTTTCGCGTTACCGAGAAGCTCCGGCCTAAAATCACCGAACTCTGACTATTTGGATTCGGTTCTAAGCAAACCTGTTTGCTATCACTTAACGAATTTAAATTTCTCATTCTAAAAATTGCTACCACAGCTTGTCCTGGTTGTAACTTTACTTTTCTATCCAAAAAAACTGGTACCTTATTTTCATCTGTTATTATCCTATTAATTGGTCTCTTAACATACTTTCGGTCCGGGTTTCTAATCCGTATCAGACCGTTGTTCAAATCAATCATCACGTCAAAATTCCTGACAAAATCTCTGCCCAAGATGAATTGGTCGGCATCGTCCAGATTCTCTACCACCAGGAAGCTCATCCAAAGATCCCGTCCTCCCATGTGGAGGACCGTTATTGGTGTTCTTCCGGCTACGTAGATAGCTCTTCGATTGGCTGCAGCCAGTCGGAGATTCGTTGGAATCAGATCTTCCCGCGTGAAGCCCATTCTTTCCCAAGTTTTTATCGGCATCACACTCACTACCGCTCCTGTGTCCAGAAGCCCTGTGACTCCGATTTTTGTTCCGTTGGTGTCGAGCAGGTGTGCTGTCACATCTGCTTCATATCCAATGTGTACCGCGTCTTGTTCCATCATGGCGTCATGGCGTATCCTGCGGACTTTGAGTTCCTCTTCACCCAAATAGATCTGCCCTATTTGGTCATCATCTGTCGTTACATAAGTCCTGGTGTAGATACTGATCCCATCCACGTTCAGCATCACTTGATACGGCCCATAGACTTCTAGGTAGCGTCCATGAAGTTTCTTCATGCGAGGGCCACCCGTGGTTAGTAGTGCCCTCACAGCCCTCGACTCGGTGCGTGGCTCCATCTGCCTCAGATAGTCTGCATATGTGTCCAAATGCATCAAAGTGAACTCAGACGGTTCACTCAGATTTCTGATTACCTGATGCCCTGCCACCGAAATTATCGACTGTATTTTACTTCCTTGCGGTGCCATACCGAACCTCTCACCAGAGATAACATTAAGTTTCATGCTCAAGCTGCTTGGTGCTTTTGCCTCTTCAACTTCCGTTGCTTCAAAGGCGTTCAGTTGCTCCTGTAATTTTTCATTCTCCAGCTCGAGTTTCACCTTTTGCTCAATCTCTTTCGTCACTAGTTCCTGCTGCACCCTATTTATAGCATCCCTCGCAGCTGCCCTATAATCGATTTTGAAGTCATCGGCCGCAGTTGCTGGTTCCGGTTCACGTGCTTCCTCTGTTACCGCTTGCATCTTCTTTGCTACCAGCTCTTGAGGTTTATCCTTTCTGCGTGCCTCCGCTTCACTCAAAAGTCGAGCCTTGCTGGCTTTCACTCCTGACAAAGCTTCTTCATGTCTTGGATGCTTGATGTCTGCCACTGCATCCCAGAATTGCGGACAATCTGATTTAAAATGACCTTCCAAGTTACAAAAGAAACACCTCGGGCCGAATTTCGCAATTACTCCTCTCATGAAATCCTCATGATCCAGCCTATTGCTTTCATGCCTTGTTTGTAAGCTGGGCATGCTGACACATGATGGTCTGTTGAACTGCAATTAGCACAAGAACGTCTCTTGTCCATATCATCCCTCGGTTTATACCAATTGTTCCCTTGGTTTGCTGGTCCGTTGTTAAAATTGCCATAATTGTTCTTGTAATATCCAGATCTCGAAGGAGGTTTCAACAAAAGATACTCTTTTGATTTGAGCCTCAACTCCTCCGGTGTTGGCGCATTAGTTGATAGTGGTGTGTAATGCGTTGCTAGCATCGTACGAAGTTCATCATTTTTCACACCATCGATGAACTTTGAGGCTACGGCCAGGTTCATCCTTCGGTTTGACTCATCCGGTTGGCTGCGTCTTCTCAGCATTTCCAAATCATCGAGAAACTTGTCTATTGTTTCATCTTCTCGTTGCCTCCGTTTCTCGAAGCGCATCATCGCCTGGTGCCCCTGCACCCCTGATCCGAAACGGTTTAACAAGATTTCGAAGATTTTCTCAGCAGTGTCACGTTGATACTGTTTCTTGGCCATGACACAGTTCAGGGCTGTCCCTTCTAAGTTGCTGGTGAGCGCGCTGCATTCCTGTCTCTCCGACAAGTCCTCTTCTTCGAAATGCAGCTTCATTACCTCTATCCAGGTATCAATACAGCCATCAGATTCGTCTTTGTAGCATCTTGGCTTCTTAAAGACTCTTCTGGACTTCTCACTGCGTTCATTGGTTCTAGATAACCTCGTCAGGAATGTCTCCAAAGACCTGTTCAGGGGTTCAAATGCTGTGGCCATTGCCGTAGCATCCCTTGAGTGTCCCGCTTGAGTGTCCTCACACCTTGTCGAAGGCTCTGTGTGCGGTGCATCCCTGCAATCCGAATCACCATGAGCGTTTCCTGCTTGACCTGCATGACTCCTCTTCGGGCTTGCATGCCCCCTGTTGCCGGAATCACTTCCCCCAGTCGCATGTGTGCCTTGCGTTGGTCGTTCGTCAGAGGTCTGTCTGTTCCCCGTTGAATTTGCTCTACTGTTCGGGCCCCATGCTGTATTACCCCTTGTGGCATAGCCTGATGAACTGCCCCTGCCTCTAGTGGATCCATATGTCTTCCTCCTTTGATGTTCATTGAAGTTCACCCTCGGTTCCCTGCTGGGACCTCCCGAGTTCGGCTCTCCTTCTTTTGGTCCACTCTTGCTGCTTAGTAGCCCGTCCAACCTATCCATGATAGCCTGCGTTCGCCTCTCCATCATCGCGTCTATCTTTGTGTCAAGAGACCCAAGAGACTGCTCTTGCTGAATTCTTAACTTCTCCATGTCGGCTCTTAAGCGTAACTCCTTCTGTTCCGCCTCTCTTGTCATTCGCGACAAGTTCCTCGTCATATGTTCGTCCGTTCTTTCTTTCAAGCGTTTTTTGCTTCTGCCAACTTCTTGTCTGTTGCGGTTTATTTCTTCCCGCAGACTTTCTCTTTCAATGTGAACTGCTCTACCTAGTTCACTCATCCTTATCGACATCTGTTCATTTTGTTCTCCTAAACTGCCCACTATGTTGTTTAAGGCTTCCTCTAGTGCTGCCCCGTTATCCACGAGTGGCGTCACTAGTGGCGGTGTAACCCTGTCAGTCCCAGGTAACTTCGTGCTTGTCGAGATCCGGGCCTTGACTCTCTGCTTCAACGTCTTTTCATTATTTATTTCTGGATCCATTAACGCATTGCCTAGCCCTCTGGTTCTACTCTCTTCAGGTTGTGGCTCCGAACTTGTCCTAATCGCGAAGTCCTTTGACTGGCCCGGTGTGTTTTCCTCCTTGCTTATCGTTGTCACTACACCAAATTTGTCCATGGTTCCAGTCTCTCTTCCGACGTGTGCCTCACTCTCCTGGATCGAACTATTGAGGCTGACTTGAGATCCAAAGTCCCCTTGCTCTTCTTCATCTTCCTCATCCTCCTGGGACTCACCATCGTTTCCTGCTCCTCCTCCCATGCTGAATGGAAAGAAGTTTCCTAAGGTGTTCTTCATTCTTTCTGAGAACGATGACGACGTTGTTTGCTTCCCAGTTCCGCTTGCCATCATAGTGTTGTCTGTCGGAGATCTTCTAGTTGTCGCTACTTCAGTTGAGATGTCGGACAGTTCCGACATCTCTTCCCGATCCAATGTCCCGGTGGAAGTGGCAAAATCGTGGCCTTGTTCTACCGGAGTAGATTCACTCGCCAGCCGTCTGCCTCTCCCTTCCAGTCCATTTACTTCCTGGTTGTCATTCATGGTATGGTCCGTATTGACCTCCACTTCTAACAGTTCTCTTTGCTCTTCTGAGGTCTTTTGACTTCTCGTTTCAACCATTCTGCCTGAAACCGTCCCCCTTTTGTCAGACCGGGATCGCTTGATCCAATCCACAAAAGAATCGGTCATCGTTTTTCTTTGCTTTTCAGGTATGAATTTCCTAGAGCTATTACCTCGTTTTGGCATCCTTGACTTGTCTAAACTCATTCTTTATTTTTCACTTTCCTATGCCTACTCTTGACTCAATTGCTAGAGACCTTATAGTTTTAATAACAATAATAATGACACAACACAATAAATTTCACCAGATCCTATTAAATAGTGACCACGAATCCCTGTATGTTGTCAGAGTACAGTTTGTATAAAATTTATTCACACTAGCCGATTATTGGTCCAAAGATCTGGAAACTAGCACAATATGATGTTATCAGTCAATTTAAAAGATAGTGTACTCACTACCCAATCAAACACAGTTTAGATTGATTTAAAATCAAAAACAAAAAATATATATTGACACAATATGAATGTATATATAAAAAACGTATGTGTCTTGTACTCTTAGTCGGTCGCAGTACAATTGTCGAACCTGTCTTTTAAAGAAAAAGCTTTCCCTGCTTGGTGCTGCACCAAACAGACAAAACTTTGAAGGCAGTTATTTTCTCAAGTGGGCGTCTATTGCACCCACCGAGTACTGTGTTACCTATCTGCCTTCGGACTGCCCGAGCTAGACCTACTAAAATCCTCAGGGCAGTCACTTTTCCCAAAAACGTATTATGTTCCAATCCACACCAATGAGTCACGCTCTTTTTAATTTAGACTTAGTGTCGCAAATATCCGAGTTCGGACCTGTTTTGTATTAGTCTGGTTCTTTTTGAAAGGCAAGTTACCAGTGCAGTCACTGATACCTAGCCTGTGTATTAATAACCTAATACCTCTCGCTTTTTAGTCTTTCTTTCGTTTACCTAAGTCCTTAATAAAATGATACCCCTCCGGATTGGCACAAATAGGACCCTTCCGGACTGTCAGAATATGGACCCCTCCGGATTTGGACCCCTCCGAATTAGCAACTATAAGACCCCTCCGGATTCGGACCCCTCCGGTTTTGTGGAAAGTAGACCCCTCCGGATTCGGACCCCTCTGACTTTGAAAAATTTCGACCCCTCCGGATTGGGAGCCCTTAGCTCTGTCAAAGTAGCTTTTTGTAGTTTTCTTAATTTCAGCTTATACCCCTCCGGATACGTTCTGTGTTGCTTTTATGCTGTTTGAATTAACTGGGAAGGGTATAGGGTCCTTTCCTAGACCCCTCCGGATTGAAGTTAAGGCACTTATTTGACAATTCACACTAACGGTGAAGGGTCTTATCACTTGCCTAATTTCGACTCTATTATGGTTGTCTTGTGCCTTCAGCCCTCCCTTTTTGTCTAGAACTGTCCTAAGTTACTTAGTTCAATCGCTATCAACTTTTGGTAGGGGTATAAGGGTTTTTCAGAAAAATTTATAAAACGTGAAGGGTGTACCCCTCCGGATTTGTGTAATTTGCTAAAAACAATCTCAAAAAATTTTCTCGCTCGCTTTTTCGAGTAATTCTCTTTCCTACTAGTAAGTTCAGCTAATTTCTGATCTATTGGTACCAAGATCAACTCAATATGCTCAGTAGTTCCAAAGTTATTAACTAAAACGTCTTTCTTCCAAACTCAAAAATTTTCTCTCTTATAGGTTCCGCCTAACTTTTTCCGCAAATCTGGTCCTTTCGACCTAAAAATTATTGATCTGAGCTCAGAAGGCCTATACTCTTCTAGTTCAATGCAAAAGACCCGATCTAAAACGCTTTTGTAGAAAAATTTAGCGAAAAACTATGCTACCTGGACCCCTCCGGATTGATGAATCCACCAAATCAAACACGTTATGTTCGATTTCTCTGCAACCCGGAAGGCTTTCGGGTAGCGGGTTTTAAAACTCGTAGATTCACTAGTGGACGTTGTCCGAACAACTATTTTTACTGTCCTAACTCAAAGATTTCAAAAAATTTTCTGATTTTATAGTGTTTCTTACTATCAAAAAATGGGAAAATTTGGTTTTTTGTACCAAACTAGTTCCAACCACTTCCGAACTAAAGTTAACCGGTTCTACCTATTACAGTAGTGCAGTTACGATGTAACACACTAACTTAGCGCTTTTTTCCGTTTCAAAAAACATCGATATCTCAAAAATCGCGACTTGTGGGGGGATCAAAATATCGCTATTTTGACCCTAAAAACCGGTCTGTTTTCGTTGTTTTTCACTGAAAAACGATATAAGACTATTAATATAGGTTATATAAATAATAATATTAGTGATACTATACCCCTCCGGGTTTGTTTATTATCCGAATTAAGGTGCTTAACTCGGATATTCGCAGTTCGGTGAAGGGTCACTACAGTGCAGCACTGTCGAGCCCCCCACAGATTACTATCTTACTTTTTGTACCAAAAGGGATACAAAACTTGTTAACGATACCCAACAGTCGATTGTTGTTGTCGTTGAGCCCCTTCTTGTTGCTCCTTGTACTGCTTGCCGGATCGGTCTTCACCCAGGACCCTTCCGAATTGAGCGCAAATCAGCTGACCCTTCCGGATTGAGCGCAATTTGTCATTAAAGTGCTTAAATGCTCAAATAACCCTACAGTACAAGCCTCACAAACGGGCCACAAAATTGATCGTAACAATCCTGACTGATATAAATGCCTGTAACAACAATATATCTATCAACAACAAACGGGGGGGTTGAATCACATCTTGTCTGGGGGGATGATTTCTACTGATTTTTTACTTTTTTACTGTTTTTGGTTTTTTCGGTTATTTTTTATGTTTTTTGTTTTTCTTGGGTACTTTTTGTTTGGTTTTGCTTATATCTATAAGTGTTTTTGGTCACAAACCACTCAGGGGATGAGGGGTTCATGATTCCCCCCACCCTTCCTGGTTCGTGAATTTTCGGTCTTAACTAGGTTAAAAAACTATTCACGGTAATCCGGAAGGCTTCCGCGTTCCGAACTACCCTTCCGCCCCGGCAGTTTAGGCCTATTAATGGCGTTAATGTGAGCATCCGCTCGGCGCGGAGTGCTCGTTAACGGTTCCGCCGGTCATGATGTTATGAAACAATAACACCCAGGAGCGCCATAAAAACATACATGTAACATTCGCCCGGAAAATACATATCGACGGATAACAAAACTAAGTCTTAAGACGACTGGCTAGCGTCTAAACAGAGCTTTGCATGTTTTTCACCGTCTCTACCAAGCCAGTACTTTTCGGTGGTCTTTCTTACATCGGGTCGATAAAAACGTTACTGTTCTCCGGCTTCGACCAGAACGCTCAAATTAACTGAATTACATGCAAAAATAGTGAGCTCATGGCTGGGTCTCAGTATCCCCAGACCACGAGGTCATTCCTAAAAACAGGGCTACTACTTATTATATTACTATTGTTTTTGTTCAGTAGATAAAAATCATCATCTCCATCGAAGATGGATCAACCCTTTCCCCCCCCCCCAACTCTTAGCACCTCATCCTTGTCAAAACTAATCCAAATATCAATTAAATTCAAGTCAAAACATGACAGGATGCTAAAAGTTCATATGAGTCAATAAAAGTTTTCCGTCCCGAGACCCTTCCGGATTCTTGAATCCGGTGAATCAAGCTCCTTAAGTTCGATTTCACGACAACACGGAAGGCTGGTTTCTTACCCTTCACCGTTGTTCGCAACGGCCTTGCAACTATTGTAGCAGCACAATAGTTGCAACTCGGAACGTTCTCTGCAATCTGCTGCTGTTTTTCTTCAATTTCGACTTCTTCAATTTCGATAAAGTTGTTCTCGTCCGCGCAACTAATGTGGTTGTTGTGTTCTTTCACTCGTTTTTTGTTAAAATGGCCGTTTCAGCATTTCTCAGAAATGTGACGTCATCATTCGAATTTTTGAAATTTTAAAATACTAGAATATTCCAGCCTTCACCGTTTGGCTAAACGTTCCAATAACGCCCTTAGTTCATAAAAACCACCAATCCGGAAGGCTTACTGCTAAAATTCCGAATTCTGCAGAGATTGCATTTTTCACATTCTGGTCGAATGTCACAATTGACCCTTTCCTCTTTCTAGCTACTCATATTCTAAAATATCAAATTATACCGGTGTTAATTTAAAGTTTCACGACCTCCAAGTAGCTATTCAGTCAGTTTTATATAGTCCCTTCACATAAAACAGTCTCTGGGGGACCAAGCCTCCGCTCCCGTGATATTCCTGCGATAACGCTCTTATCTCTTCCAATTTGTGTCCCGGGAGGGTTCCGTGGTATATTCCTTCCACACTGAAGCTTCCTTCTCCACTAATATCCGCTGATAAGGGTCTTATCGTGCTTTGTTGCCACGATAAGAGGCCTCGTGTTTTTCGTCTCTTGTGCGACCGTTTTTCACACTATTTGGCGTTGTTCTGTTTTATCGTTGTTTTTCGTCAAAATGGCCGTCTTTTTGTATTTCTCAGAAATATTCACTTTCCAATGGAAATTTTAAAAATAAAAATTCTAGAATATTCCTACCCTCCTTCGCAATACTTTTTCGTTAATAAGGCCTTTATTCGTTTTTTTTCGTGTCACCGGAAGGTTGCGCTGGGCCATCTGGCAGAATGGCACATACTCCCCGGACAAGTCCCCATCAATGTCCCTATTGATCGCTTAACACCGGGTTATCGTCAAGTAGTGTTCCAGTTCTCTGTAATCAATCTTACAAATCGCATAAGAAAGTGAAATTTATCTACTCCACCTCAACTCACTACGTGTTCACAAATGGCATCGTACTACATTTCACTGCTTTTCAACATTTTCACAAAATTTGCACCATGAGGAGTGTCCTAGATAAAACTTTTTTCTGAATACTTACGTCGTCTTGCCATAAAACTTCTTTTCGCTCTTTGTGTTTAAAAAGTTGGGACGTGACACGGCCACGCACCCGTTAAAATTAACTTAACGTCACTCACCAAGTATAATCAGTTATTTATGCGGTCCTTTCAATATTAAAACTAAGAAACTCTGTGGCTAGGAAAGTTATTGAGTCACTCACCCTTCTCGAGCGAGTTTACTCAAACTTACCATGTCGCCGCACAGTGAAATTGTGTCTTACACAGGTTAAAAACTTCAATCGTGTTTAAATAGGTAAATATACTCACCTATGTTCTGTATATACATACATAAATAGTATAACTAAAATTTTCTTTCAACAATTTGAACAATTGTAACAATTTTCAAAGTTTGGTTTGACCGAACTAAATCAAAACAAAAAGTTTAACAAGTTCAATAATCAAAACTTGGTTGATTGGTTCAAGTTTTAGCACACAAAGACAATCAAGTTTTTTTTCTCCTTCTCTTCTCTTCTTTGTTCACGTCTTCACTCCATCGCTTCTCCATCCTGATCTTCAACTTCGCTGTCTTCCAGGACTTTACACAGCGACGGAGCGTAGAAAAAGTACCTATTAACGACTGGCAGGCGTCAGTTACCTTAATCCTACTCGTTTTTCACCGTCTCTACCTTGCCAGTTGATTTTCTGGTCTGTTTAGGGCTAAGTAAAAAATTACTATTTTTAGGCCATCAGTCAAACGATTTTTGATCAGCTTTCGTTTACATCACAAAAACAACCACATAGCTGAGTCTCGGATCCTCAGACTACGTGATTGTCATTAAAAACACGGCTCGAACAACCTATTTTAATATGTTTTTGTGTGACAGTTCTATATTAAATCCATTGGAGATGAATTGACCCTTTCCTCTTTCTAGCTACTCATATTCTAAAATATCAAACTATACCGGTGTTAATTTAAAGTTTCACGACATCCAAGTAGCTATACAGTCAGTTTTATATAGTCCCTTCACATATAACAGTCTCTGGGGGACCAAGCATCCGCTCCCGGAATCTTCCTGAGATAACGTCCTCATCTCTTCCAATTTGTGGTACGGGAGGGTTCCGTGGAATATTCCTTCCCCACTGAAGCTTCCCTCTCCACTAATATCCGCTGATAAGGGTCTTATCGTGCTTTGTTGCCACGATAAGAGGCTTCGTTTTTTCGTCTCTTGTGCGACCGTTTTCCACAATATTTGTCGTTCTTCTGTTTTTTCGTCGTTTTTCGTCAAGATGGCCGTCTTTTTCTATTTCTCAGAAATATTCACTTTTCAATCGAAATTTTGAAAATAAAAATTCTGAATATTCCTACCCTCCTTCGCAATACTTTTTCTTTAATAAGGCCTTTATTCGTTCTTTTTCGTGTCACCGGAAGGTTGCGCTGTGCCATCTGGCAGAATGGCACACGTACACAAGAGATATGAACTTAATATTTCCAATTTGACAGGGGGGATTAAATGGAACATTTCTCTTTAATAATAAAAACATCGGGACCTTTCCCCAATACGAGAGCCAACATGGTCGTTACAAGATAAGTTTGAAGAAATGAGAGCACCCAAACTTTGGTTTGCCCAAAACATTCGAGTGATGCGTTATTTAGATAGAAGATGGGAGAGAAAACTTTTGAGATTAGTTTTGTTTGGTCAGAATGAAAATAGGAGCCAATGAGTTTCACCAGAAAGAAACTCCGTGTATTTCAGACAGTAAACTGTTCAAGCATGGGTCACTGCATAGAAGTTTTGAGTCATCAGCGAACACATATGGAATAGAAAGTTTACAGCATTAAGCAGCTAGGATTTAAGAAGGGCCGAGGTTCTTCTTTGAGGAACACCGCTTGACACAAGCCTTTCGAAAGAAAAAGAAACATATACACTCAACCTCTGAATGCAATTCGAGAATCAGAGG
The DNA here is from genome assembly GCF_963678635.1 of Symsagittifera roscoffensis. Taxonomy (NCBI): domain Eukaryota; kingdom Metazoa; phylum Xenacoelomorpha; order Acoela; family Convolutidae; genus Symsagittifera; species Symsagittifera roscoffensis. The sequence goes on along the minus strand of NC_087062.1, from coordinate 75,006,464 downwards.
AAATGAGACGGATAAACGAGTCATCAAAACCGAAAGCTGTAGGTTTGTTAACCAAAACATTATGTGTGCCAGTCGGTCATATGTGGAAGTTTGACCTTGAGAAAAACGTTTGGTCTTGATTTTTGGGTGAAACGCAATTTTTCAAAAATTCGAATTGAGCATGTCATGCTCAAGTTTCTCGCGACAACTGAAAACATCAGAAAAATAAGACGAAGATTCGAACTACAATTGCGGGAAAGTAGTCAACAAAAAATAGCAGCAGGAAATTGCTATTCGCAATTTCCGATACATAATTCGAACGAGAGTAGAGCTGTCTTATTCTTGGTAGGAGACAGAAGGTAATCACGAGTGAAGGGAGAGTAAATTCGAGTGGACCAGAGTGAACCTTCGGTAGAAAGGTGTACAGCCGAAGTCTCCCAATGGTCCAGACTCAAAACTTATTTCTTGAGCTAAGACTTATTCAATACAAACTTCTGGAGTTAAACCTAATTACCCATCAATTCTACAGTTGCTTTATAGTTTAAACACTCTTTTCTAGAGGTCATGTCGGTATGTGAGTACCAAGTTCAAATTTATTGAGTGTGTTTTATTTTGTTATGTTGAGTTATGGAGAGTTTTTAGATTGATTCATCTGAAATGGATCAAAGGTCCACTGTCTAATAAAAAGTAATTATACGTAAGGTTCCGACCCTGTTTTCAACGGCGTTCGTGTATTTTAGATATTTGGAGACCTATGTATGGGGGCGTTTTTATTTCTAGAGCGGGGGGTATTTTGGTAGTGGCCTTTAAGCTGTAACAAGGGTTTTAGTCTCATGTCGCAAGTGAACCGACCGCTTGAGGTAAAAAAAAACACAAGAGATAGTGTCCCTGACTCCTGAACCAATGGTTTTAGGGCCTATTTTTCTTTAACCTCATATGTGACTTAAGTAGGCGACTGTTACATAGTGTTTTTATGGCGCTCCTGGGTGTTTTCACGGCATCAAGACTACGGGATCAAACTCACTTCACACAGCTCCGGGATACATGCCCATTCTAGAGTACCGGTAGTACAGTTCAACGGGAACGTGTTCAGTTTCTGTTTTACCGTGATATCTTTTTAAGAAAATGTGAGAAAATTGCCCTGTGCGCCTTCCGAAACGAGGCCTAGCTAACCGAGTAAGGGGGGTCACTAGGGGGACAAAAAACGAAAAAAAAGCAAAATAAAAGCACAAAAAAGATTAGAAATAGGAACAAAAAACCATAAAACATAAAAAAGACAGTGACTTTGAATTCCAGATTAAGTGGATCAAAACTTTATATTAATTAAAATAGTATACCCATACTGTTTTCCAAGAAGACCGATCGTCTCGATCAAATCAGCAACGTTTTATAGGTACCCAAGTGTGGTGGCGTTGTAAGGTTTTCAGATAGCTTTTGATAGCAACGGACCGGTAGGAGATTTGGCTGGAAGAGGTGCCCAGCGAGGTGGGAAAGCGGACAACAAGGAGGCTTGACCCCTGGGAGACTTGACTAGAACAGGTGACCTGCCCAGGGGGAAAGTGTGACCAACCGGCAGGTGACCAGCCAGCAGTGTGATTAAAGCAAAACATGGCAAACGGAAGGAGGTTCACAGAGGTCCTGTTTGGTGAAACGGGTATCGTTAAAATCCATTTTACTTTATAGGAAATAGGTGTAAAATTGAGTAAGCGAATACCCACTGTTTTGAGGAAACGTTTTTACTTGAGCAGAGCTTGGAAACAGGTTCTACGGTTTTCTCTTGAGTGGTTTAGCACCCATCGCGCTGAGGGTAATTTTCGACTTACGAGGGGGCTAAATAAGGGGGGGGGTTAGAAGGGGGACTGGTTAAGATAGAGGTTGGCGGTTGAAAATTTTAAAAAAGGGGGACACATTATAGTAATTATACAATCGATATCAACGATTTGGTTACATTAGTAGACCCAGAGTCTGGAACGATCCATTTTTAGACTCAGAACAAGAGTTGCAACGCGATGATATCCAAATAAAAGATCGAATTAAGGTAGGTAACCTGGTCGGATCGGGTGGGGAGATCGGAAATAGACAGTTTTTGGAACCCAAAAGGAGAATATCCCATAAGACCGTAAGTAGGGGGGAGGAAAAACGCGTGACAATCAGGTAACAAAAGTTTTTTTTACGAAAAGATCACATTGGTCGCCTTCGAAATTTGGGTGTACTCACAAATTTTTTTTATAAATTTTCATTTTTCTTTGTTAAATTTTTACGTTTTTGGATCAAATTTAATTGGCTTTTAACGAATTGGAATTCATAAGGCACTTGCTAACAAGTCGTATTTCGACTTGCGTCGGATTAACAAAGGGAAAGTAATTTCAGAGTGGTTAGAAGGTAAAATTTTGATGAACAAAATTGGGTTTTGGGATCTTTTTAATACTGGAGCTCTAGAGGTGGTACTGGGATCCTTGATCAGAAATTCCAACACTCGACACAAGGTACAGGGGAATTCATCCATCAGACGAAGAAACACTTGAGCTACGAGGTTGGAAGATGTGCAAAGAGTCTAGCCGGGGATCTTGGGATAGTGATCTAAGTGCCCAACACTCAGTCTTGGGATAGTGATCTAAGTGTCCCAACACTAAGGAACAAGAGATCCTATTGTCCCAACACTCGAGCGAAGTCTCTTAAGAGTGTTCAGAAGAAGTCCTGGGACAGTACGAAGTGTTCCAACACTCGAGCGAAGTCTCCTAGCAGGGTCCAGAAGAAGTCCTGGGACAGTAAGAAGTGTCCCAACACTCGAGCGAAGTCTCCTAGGAGGGTTCAGAAGAAGTCCTGGGACAGTACAAAGTGTCCCAACACTCAGGCGAAGTCTCCTGGGAGGGTTCGAAAAAGTCCTGGTACAGTACGAAGTGTCCCAACACTTGAGCGAAGGGTCCTAGGAGGGCTAAGAAAAGTCCTGGGACAGTAACGAAGTGTCCCAACACTTGAGCTAAGGGTCCTAGGAGGGTTCGGATAAGTCGTGGGAGACAGTAATGAAGTGTCCCAATACTTGGGCGAAGGGTCCTAGGGAGTTCAGAAAAGTCTTGGGACAGCAACGAAGTGTCCCAACACTCGAGCGAAGGGTCCTAGGGAGTTCAGAAAAGTCTTGGGACAGCAACGAAGTGTCCCAACACTCGAGCGAAGTCTCCTGGGAGTGGTCGGAAAAGTCCTGAGACAGTACGAAGTGTCCCAACACTTAAGCGAATGGTCCTAGGAGGGTTCAGAAAAGTCCTGGGATAGTAATGAAGTGTTCTGAACCCGAGAAATCTGAACCCTAGGAGAGTACCGAGAAATCCTGGGAAAGTATCCAAAACTAAAAACTAGAACAAAGGATCCCAAGGACTGAAATTGATTTAGATTCAAAACTGATTTAGACTAATTCAACTGATTTTAGTTTTTAATACATAAGGATTTTTTTTTATAACTTCAATCGGATTTTACAATAGGGACTTGTTAAAATTAAAATTCTAAATAAAGAAAATTGTATACAAAAATCATGAAACGGAATAGGGTATCGATAACTGAAAGAAGAGCAACAGGAGTAAAACAAAACCAAACCTCGTCGCAACGGAAGGCATCACTATCAAAATCGAAAGTAATGAGAAAGAATATTTCAGTGAACATGGTCAAAACAAGAAGCGTAAAGGAACAACATAAGGCCAAGGAGAAAACAATGGAAGAACCAACTGTACCGGCTAGGGAAATTGATCTTGAGACACCAGATCAGAGTATTGACGGGGTGGAAGGGAAAACAACGGAATCAACACCAATGCCAAGTGCAGATGAACAAGAAATGACAAACATAGAGTTCTCACCGATTGACAATGTAGAGGAATCAACAAGCAGCACGCCGGAAACGATAAAAGACGATTCTCAAACAAAAAGAACGTCGTTCACAGAGAAGATTGCAGCGATGGTCGGAATGAAATCAAAAGAGAATGAGGAAGTAATACCAACGAACGATAAAGGCAAAACATTTGGAACAGTTTCCGTAATTACAAAAGAGTCCAAACAAAACGGAGAGCAGGTCACACACGGAGCAACGGCAAATCAAGAAAAAACAACTTCACTCGAGCTGAGCGACTTGATGGCAAAGTTGGAACAAATCGACAAGACGGTGAAACACAGAGAGTAAGACCGCCAAGAGTTAAAAAGGGAAGTACGACACAACAAGAATGAGTACCTAGACAACTAATTTGTCCTGGCAAGTGCGACGGAAGAGAAGTTACAACAGATGTCGGACAAGGCAGAGGCTAAGGACAAAGAGCGAGAGAAACATATCAAGAAGGATATGGAAGAAATGAAGAAACGGTATGACCCCGTGAATGAGAAGTTGCGGAGTCTAGAGACGAGAATGGATACAATGGGCAAGGATCAAGCTGAAAGTTCTTGTGCCATACAGTCCAAACTGGATGCTCTCTTGAGAAACTCAATAGCCTTTGATAAATCAGTGGTGGAAAAGCCATCCGGAACTAGAGTTGCTTTAGTGGAACCACAACGAAAGAAACGGGAATCTACACCGTTAGCTAGGATTGATAATACCATAGCGTCAGGAGGGATAAGGACCGCCATGAAGGTGTGAGCCTCAACTCGACAATGATGACAGACGAGTCAGTACCACATACGGGTGTACAACGGGATGTCTTGACATGGGCCAATACCTGGGAAATAATGGACAAGACGCTTGAAGCATTCGCAACAAGGAACACAGACTCAAATGACAGAGGCAGTGGCAAATCCTTCAAAAAACCCACGGAATTCAAAGACAATTCAGATGGTTGCATTGATACATGGGTTGAGGTAAGGAGACTACATCTAGAACAAGATAACTTGAACGACGAAAGGCAGGCCTGCATGGCAATACTAAGCAATTTAGAAGGCACCGCACTAAAATGCGTGGTAGCAAAGAAAAAGGAGGTGCAAGATACAGCAGACAAAATTTTCGAGATACTGTTGAACCGATTCGGATCAGGGATGAAGGGTCATCAAGCGATGTTGAGATTTGAAAAAGGAGACCAAGGGAAGACGAGTCAATCAATCGAATCCTGGATAATCTCGAGAGCTTGAGAATAAGAAGCGACCCGGAAGAATCGACGAACAGAAGAAACTTCAGCATCGCTTCGAAGTTCAATGACGGGATGAGAAGTGACGACTTGAGGACGATGCTGGCAATGTATTATAAACTATCGAAGGATAATGCACCGACCCCAGAAGAGATGTGACAAAAATCAAGAGAGTACATGTTTATGAAACCAAAAAAGTACTCATACTCAGAAGGCAGGAACATGCAAGGGGGGAGCCAGCCACAAAGGTCGTCATGGTACAAGCCTAGAGACGACATGGACAAACGTAGGTCTTGCGCAAATTGTGGATCAGCGGAATATCATGTGGCGGATTGCACGACATACATTCAGGACATGAAGAGCTTGGGATACACACCGGAAGAAGAGGACATGAATCAAACGGAGGAACATGAGTTTTACAGTGACTTGATCATCAAAATAGGCGCGAGGTGTTTTTTCTGCAATCAAGAAGGCCAATTCAGAATGGACTGTCCCTTGTTTTGGGGGGTGGTGAAGAATCAGAATCACCCGAAATCCAAACTAGCACTGGCCGCAGTGCAAAATACTAGAAACAGACAAGCTGAAAACGATTTGAACAACAAAGAAGTAGCAAGTGGCGAATTATCGACAAAGACAGTAAAGGCCATGACAAAAAACAAAGATGCCACGGGAGCCGAGAAGAGAAATTCTCTAGAGATAAACTACGAGAGAGCAGCTGCAGAGGCGATTAACGAAGTGAAGCAAGACTTGGCGCCCAAAAAAATCGAACAACGGCTGAAACAGGAAATAGAAAAACAGAGATTGAATGAACGCTCTCTCTGTATGACAAGACCAGAACCAGAAACCGGAGAGAACTCGATCAGCAGGGGCAATTGTAACACTTTGAAGATGGTGACTGGAGAACCATTTGGCATCACGAAATCTGGGGCAAGTATCATGTCAATAATCACAGTGGGCGGCCACGAAGTAACAAGAATTCTGAGTGAACCGAGTGATCAGATGCTAATGCACATAGAAGCGGATTACTTGAGTGCAATAAGCCCACAAACTCCTTTTAGAGCTTTGAAGGTATTGCTCACGAGAGGTGGTGATGTGATGAGGATGTGATGAGGATCTAGCCGGGCAAATCTATGTTGGTAGGGAGGAAATAAAAGTGAGATCCATTGGGCACTGTGCTATGTTGGAGGAGGCTGCCTTGCATCTGGGAACGGAAGCAGACGTCTCTGCGCACGTATTGGATATAAGTGGAAAGAAGGCACAACTGCGTGGGTTGTTGGACACGGGAGCCGTCTTGCCTAACGCGTAAAAATTTCCTTCCACTCGTAATATACCAATGATATTTGACTAATTGACAATTAGATAACGTGCATCAAGAATTTCTGCAAAGAAGACCGTTTTCTGCTAAATTTTTTAAAACAACATTTCTTTACCCTGACTCAAACACCATGAACGTTATCAATCCTATTCCCTATTCTATTACATTGTAGACTGTATACCCACTGTTATTACATAGCACGGGGAATGAAATTCTATAACTTAGGATAATACCTAAGATTACCCTGCAAATCTTTCCCTTCAAACAATCCGAAATCAGTGAATCTTAGACACAACTTAGGATGATATTTAATTAGTTTGTGAGAAAAATGATTTAATAATGATTTGTTTTTTCTTGTTGGTTAAAGAAATCTGAAGTCTCATTTTTTTCAGTGTCTTGATGTTGTTTGAAAATGTGTGCAAGTAAGTAAAGGTGTTTTTATGGAAACTTACACATTCAAAGTATTGACTTTTGAAGAAAGAGTTGCAGATCGAAATTTGAAAATTAGGACTGAATTACACCTGACAAATTTTTTTTTCCAGAAAAATTGAGATTAAAAAGTTGTAAGGTCATATTTTAAAGAGTATTTTGTTTCTCACCCAAAATCTAAAGTGGTTAAATGTGCCCAGCAAATTCTCAGATCCTCCGTATTTTTAAATTTTTTCAGGGTTCAAACTCAAATGTGATGAAAATTCGCAAGAAAATTCCAGAGATACGTTTTGAAAAATTTATCGAGCTTGAGCTTTCCTCTCAAGTCTGAAACATAGTTGGTGAACTTTGTTTAATTTTATTTTGTTTACTCTAGTTTTTGTTCATTTCACTCCCATGCTTCTATATTCATAAAGTTTGCTCGAAAGTTTTCTAGTTTAGGGCAGCACCCTGCAATCCACGTGGATTCGTTCGCTTTCCTCTCCGAGTTGCTATAAAGTTTATTCAATTATGTTTGGTCAGATGACCTATTGTAAAACGAGAATTTAATTATTCTTCTTCTACTTCATTTGGCATATTAGTATGAAGTTAATAAAACAAACCTAAAGTCAACCGCGTATACAATTTTTCAAAGTTTTCATGAAAAAAACTTGGTTTTTTTAAAGCTTTTCATTGGTGCCCGAATCATGGCCAGAGGTCTTCAGTATTGCCCCAGCGGTATTGCACTCTAAATTTGGAAAAATTCTCTCTTATCGCCTGCGGAAGCCAATTTTGATGTTCTCTGTCGGTAAGCCGGCAATTCTTCTCTCGTGAAAAAAAATAGATGTATCAATTTTGATCATCAATTGGACTGGAGTGATTTAAAGCACAACGTTCCCGCAATACTCAATCCGGCTGAGTGTTTAACTCCTAAATTTACTTCCTAAGAAATAACTACTAGAAGAAATTTAGCTCATTATAGTTTTTTTCACAGTTAAGTTTTTTCTAAATATCAGTTTTCCTTTCATAAATTTTCTCCAAAACAGTATTTTATACTTTTTAGGGAAGGTTAACTTAGTATACATTGGAGGTTTTTGAAGAGGCAACACTAACTATACAACATAGGCTGACTGAATCCTTTTGCTTAGGTATCAAATTAGAGTTTTCCTAGTTAATTTCCTTTGAACATGTTCATGGAGTAGCGCGTTATTAATAGTTCGCGGCCAATTTTGAAAGAATTTTGATTTTTTCACATTTTTTACGAGTTCAGAAAACTTTTTGGTAACTGACATAAAAAAAATTAAATGTCCGCCAAAACTTGAACATTTCAATGCAAATCGCGTTAAAAAATAAAACTGTGAGTTGAAACAAAAACGTACATTTATCTGGCTGAGCAAATTCTAAAGGGTATGGCGCTAATTTAGCTTGGGATTAGTAAACAATCGCTGAGAAGATACAGTTCTCCATCTGAAAACAAAGTTTGTAGTAAGCTTTTAATTGAAATGGGTTCAGTTGAAAAGTGGTAAATCAAGCAGACACCATAAACACATAATTTGATGTCTCTTGGAAAAAATCTAATATTCATTTTACTTATTTAAGAACTTTGAGAAAACTTAGCTTGAACATAGACTATGTTTATGGCTTAAGATAGAATCCAACATAAAAACTCTCAAATAAAGTTAATTTTGTGAAAATTATATAAGAAACTAATTCTTATCAAATCATCTGATGAAATTAGTAAAGTATTGGAAAACTAAGAGGTTATTGAAAGATAACTATGAGTCTGAAAAATATTTTGTACAAATTTCCCTTAAGATTATCTTTTTCTTTCAAAATTCCAGCAAAAACATTTATACGGAAATTACTGAATAAAATGTAAATTAAAAATCTGCTTTCAAGGCACGAAACTATTTATTTTGTCAAAGAAAAAAATATAACTTTTGCTATAGGAGCAAATTAGAAATCCAACAACACTCACTCATTTCATTCACAGGACTAGCAGAGAAAAATATGTCAGATTATTGGAAAATTTCTTTACATTTCTACCAATCTAGAAAAAAATTGTTAAAAATAGATACAGTTTTTAAAATTAGACTCGGATATTTCCTCCAAAATGTCTATAACAGAAAATTAGGCTGATAAATATGATGCTAAAACCCAATCTACGACATAATTTTGAAAAAATGCACTTTTCTATGATTATAACCAATTATGTCACCTGAATGGATGAGAAACTTAATGAAACGCTAATTTTTTTTCTTTATTTTCGTTGGTTTTTTTATCGGCAAAAATTCTCGTTTTTATAGCAAACAACCTAAGGTCATTTTTGCGATGTCTTTTTCTGTATCTGTCTTTTTTCATTCAAAACACTTATTTAGGTAAAAAGCAAATGTCCCTCTGGATAGATACGCCTACCAAAATAATGACCCAAATGACCTTTTTTCTCTTTCGAAGCGAAAAAATTGGCTAATTTATCTAAAATGGAACTTTAATTTTGATTGGTTTCAATTGTTTTAAACATTACTATAAAAGTAGTTGAAAATTAGTTTGACAAAACAACAGTTACAAAGAGGATTTTTGTTTCTGATTGGCTAAAATTGTATGTTTCAAAAGAATGTAACGTTCATTCGTAAGTGAAAATAATTTTTGTTTTCTGGTCAGCTACAGTCAACAGCTTTGAGTCTAATTCCACTAGTCTTGAACCAGCAACGTTTTTCTCTCTACCCCTTTCAGCTCTTAATTCCAAACTGCTCTTCTCAGTCCACAACCACATTTCTTTTACTCTTCTCCTGTGAACTTTTCTCCCTGAATTGGTTAAAATTCAAGTACGGGATACAGCTTCTGGAGACTTACTTGCTCAAATGAATCTCCCAATCCAAATGTGGCACATGGTTGAAGCCATGAGTAGATATTTCACTGAGCATCACCAGATGCAAGTACCCTTCGCCGAGAATGAGCTCGGAACAATGGATTGGATGTGTGAGCTTGCAGACCATTATGGGATGGACTATTCCATGTTTTTTTATTAGAGATATGTGGCTCAATTTGTGCAAGATTCCCTCTTGCCCAGAGAAGAAGAGATATCTGCCGAGAATCCATTTCCAAACGAAGAGATTGAGGCGTTCACTGAAACATGGACTCCCTTGAGCGAAAGACCATAAACCACCAGAAATAGAACGAAGATCAGCTTTGCGTGCCAAACTTGCAACATTTTGAGAACACAACTGTTTGGCAGCTTTTTAGTTTTTAAATGACTTGGTTATTGTCTTGTGCTTTCTTACATTTTTTTGCGGCCATTTGTAATTTCATTTGAAAAAGGCAAATGTTTTCAAAAAAAAGTATGGAAAACGTTTTTTGCGAATTGCAAATTTTTTCACTAAATTAATTGCACACATTTTGAAAATTTGTAGATTTTTTTTGCTTTTCACTGATATTAAAGTGAAGAAAGAAGTAGAGTAAACGGAAAATTTCTTCAGTTTTCTGTTAAAAAATTACTTAAAAATTCAGTTAAATCCCAAAAATTAAAAGTAGTCATAGAAAAACAAATGATTTATACTCTTGATTTAAAATAATTGCCAAATTTATCAAAGTGCTCAGATTTAAAAAACGCAAACAGAATTTGTTCTTAGATCAATTGAGAAAAACTTCCATTAAAATGAAGATTTGACTTTTGGAAAGAAAATGTGTGCTGACAAAACAACATTTATTACAAAAGATATTTTCGATGAAGTAGTTGAACTTGGCGTTTTCTAGAGAAATAAAATGCGTCATTGAAAAACATTGAAAGAAATTTTGATATACGGTGCAGAAAAGACATTTGTTTGAAATCTAAATTTAAAAATTAAGTATACAGATTCAAAAAGAGGTTTTGTAAGTGCAATGTTTTGAAGATTTTTTAGGCCAAAATTTTGGCCAAAATTTCTTCGCCGCAGGCCAAAAAAGGCGTTTTAAAGCAATTTTTGGACAGTTTTGACCAAAAAATCGCTTTTTTTGGCGCGCTCTCTCCCCTCAAAATTAGTAAATATTGGCACCATAGGCGCCTTTTAAAAATTTAAGGGTCCGTCACCGCAAAATGATATCTCAAAATATTACAAAGGGGGACCCTTTGGGTCAGCAGGGGTTCGAATTTTGAGGAAAGAACGTCTGCCCCCCCCCCCCTTTATCCGCCCCTGATCCTGATTGATATATAATACGATTGTTACAAAAGAATACAGGATAGAACTCAATCATCAGAAAAATTCCCCGGATTAAGAATTTTTATCAATAGGTAGTTTGTTCGTTTTTGTGGGAAATCTCAAAAATAGAAACGATTTTCCAAATTAAAAGTCATTCATATTTAGTGGGCAATTTGCATTTTGTGAATGAAAATTTTCAGGTAACTGAAAACTTTACTGGTGGCAGACTATGATAGTGAACTGATGCTGCTGCTAAAGGAAGTATTTGGTGGCTAAAAAGGTTATCCAATTTCTGGAACAACGGTCAACAAAAATCAGATGAACAACGTGGACAGGTCTTATAAGCTTATTGGCGCGTTAGAAGAGTTTACTGAGACTTAAATTATTATTTTGGGACTTGGATTAGAGGTTAAGCAAAACAAAACGAAACGAAATGATTCTGTAGTGATACTTTTTTATAGTTTTTTAAGCCCTTTTTCATACGCAAAAGATGAAACAAAGGCTGAAAATGTAATTTCACTCTAAAAACATTCAACTTCGGATGTTACCGATAATCATAAAACGGCATATCATGTACTGCTAACATTAGAGAGTTTCTTGATGATTCGATACCTAGTTGTTCCGTGTAGTTTAGATACAAAGAAATTAAAAATGTTTGCTAATAGAGGGTTCCAGGAAATGAGTCCAGATGAAAAGAGTCCGGTGAACAAAGATATTTACGTAAAAAACATCAAGTACACAATTTCAATACCCATGTTTATCGCAAGGATACAATTGAACAAAAGACCCAATGATTAGAAACAGTTTCTCTGTTACGAAATAGTTTTATTTGAGTAAAAAATTTTGTCGTATGTATTATAGGTTGAGAAAAATTCAGTTACAAAACGATAAAACACAGATAACGCTTATTTGAACCCAATTTTACTGTACATGGTTTCGTGTGTTGGCTTACGCTTCATGATGAAGAAGCAAAAAGAAAACTTACAGCAATTGATAAAAAAGATTTTGGTGGCTTTAAAAACTGTTCTATTTAAAAAAAATTGTCAGCATAAAGAAAACGAGAGAAAAAAATGAAAATCTGCATAATCTAGAAAATACAAATCTATGATTTGGTGAGCAAGCCGTGAAAACTTTCTAAAGAAAAATGCTAATCGCTCATAACTCATCAGGTTGTATAAGAAAAAAGGGAAACATTTTGACCAAGAAAGTTTCAGTAAAAAGTAAAAAAAAACTACATAACTATCAGAATTCAAAAAGTATTCAACTTTGTTTCGCAATAATACCCAGATTCGCTACCATTTATTAGGATGCACTGAAAAATAACGACTTATCTTCAGTCATAAGAACATATATATTTTAGGATTTGCAACTTTTTAAGCTCCTTTTTGAGTAAAAGCTACAGAACGAAAAGTTTGCTATTAACCAAACAATGTAGACGTGATGCTTATTTGTTTTTTTCTTTTATATGCTTTCACCAGACAGCCTGTTGATTTTCTTTATTGAATAAAATTTGATAGTAAGAATCAAGATGCTCATAAAAACAGGCTGCAAAATTCTACGCGAAAAAATTTCATGCATCGAGGTTTCAATTTGTTGTATACATGTTCTTACTTTTACAGCGAGTTGACGCTGAATAGCGAATAAATTATCATAAAATACATAAAATGATGGTTACAAAAAAGAATAGAGGATAAATATCATTCATTCTTATTTATCTCTATCCTCCCTAATTTATTATATTAGGAGATTTAAAATATTGTTCCGACTTTCGATACGAAAGTAACGGAATATTTGTGCTCGGGTGGGTTTTTTTTCTTCAGACAAATTTCGACTTTTTAACTAGCCATTTTTGACGGAATTTTTTAAAATATCATTCGAAAGGTATTGTTGTCCTGAGCTCAAATTTGAAACAATATTTCACATGTGATCATTTTTCGTAAAGTAACGGGGTTTAAAGATTGCCATTTTGGCCAATTTGGGACAATTAACGCGCGATTTATTTCGCGCTATTAACGCGTAAACGGACAGTTAATCCGTCTTAGAAATCCTTCCAAATTGGTTAAAAGAGGCTTATTTGCCATAATTGGTTTGTTACAAGGTGAGAAATTTATCCTTTAGTACTTTATATGGCGTGTGGGTAGATGATTTTCATAAAAAATTTCAAATTTAAGAATTTTTTTTCATTTTGTTTTATTTCATTGAATTTTTCTATGTTATTACTGCTCCATAAACCTTAATAGGCAGTCGGAACATTCAGGGCTTCGCCCTGATACGAGCAGTCTTGTTAAATTAGGAATTAGGAAAAATGATTCTGCAGTGATGCTCAGACTTCCATTCTACGAAAAAGATGAAATAACGGCTGAAAATATATTTTCAGTGATAAAATTACTCAAATTTGGTTGTTACTGATAACGATAAGACGAATCATCATTTGAGCGTTCCTGATGATTCAAAATTTTAAGTTTATCGACAAAATTAGTGTTGATTAAGATGTTCATCAATGCCAAAATTGTTCAAAAAATTGATGAATACAATCAAGTCAATTTCAAAATTATCCTTTTGGTTAAGCCTTTCATTCAGTTGACCACGCGTTTTTTTTTAAAAGACATTTTAACTACCAAATTTTGGGTCTGTTCCAATTATCTTTTTGGTAGCAACGCCTTGATGACGATAGAATTTCAAGGATTCAATGCGTTCAAATGTCGATATCTGCCAAATGATTTTTTTAAAAAGAGTGTGGTCAATTCTTCTCTTCGTCAAAAAAAAGATATTTTAGTTTGAAAGGAAAATAAAAAATAGTCTGATTTTGCATGAAGACGACACACTAAAAAACTCCAGCAGCTAAAAACAGTTAATTAACCGGAAAACATCAGAAAAATGTGGACAGGATTTTATGTTGGCTAGATAAACAAACTCATTCTATTTAAAGATCAAATGAAAACAATGCTACTATCTAGACCAAATAACGTGATATTTCTGACCCCTAATTTTTAACCGAAAAGAAGCTCAAAACCATTGCTAAATTTAACAAAATTAAAGGTAGGTCGAAAGCTATATCAAAAGTTTCTGGAGAAAAAGCAGCCTTAATAACTGTCAAGTAACCATTTTCAAACTTCCGAGTTGAGCTTTCAGTGGTAAATCGAGAGGTATTGCTCATCGTTTCAAGCGAATTATTGCATTTGAGATGAAAAATTGGCATAATGGCTTGCTGCTAGATAACCATCTTTCGTAGAAAACGACACGCTGTACTGTTTTGTCAAACGGATTTTTCATGTTTTTTGAAAGACAGTTACAACTTTAAAGCAGTGGGAATATTCATCCACTAATGACTGAAGATAAAAAATTCAATTCTCATATTTTAAGGGATTAAGATCATTTATCCACGGGGGAAAGGACCAACAGAAGAGCTGTACAGCTCATCACGGCGAAGCGCCCCTATTTAAAAACTACATGCTATTTTTTTGATTTTTTTCTGGGCTGGGTAATGTTGCTTCACCCTGAAGCAACGAGCACGGAACATGATGGGCCTCGAACATCCGACCTTTCGATTGAAAGGCGGAGACGTAACCACTTCACCACCGCTCCCCCGAAATTGTTCTTAAAATTAATAGTGACGTGAAACAATATAACTATGTCCAAAAATAATAAGCAACTTGAAAAAGTATTTGGTGGCTAACAGTTAGATTAAAAAATTATACTACGGTTGGTCGATTTTTGATTGGCATGAAGAAATATTGTTTCTAAGTGAAATCAAAGCGCGTTTTTTTGCTAAAACTCTGTTTAAGGAAACAATGCATCTCTTTTTCCGCTAGGGCACGGATGAACTTTTTTGAAGAAATACTAGTTCGAAATCATAGCGTGATATAACAAAAACTAAGGTATGGGTAGAAGTGCAGCAATGCTTTCTAAGGAACAAAATGCTGCCAAAGCTGTGATAATCTCATGATAACTTTCCATTTCATTATCTCGACTATTTTTAATTAACAAAAAAAGTTCTGTCAAAGCTGTGATAATCTCATGATAACTTTCCATTTCATTATCTCGACTATTTTTAATTAACAAAAAAGAATCAACCAACCTAGAAACTTCCCCCTTTCTACATTTTCATGCATCATCAATTTTATGTCGACGAACCGTTAAATTTGTGTTCGAGCATTTTTGTCGCAAAAAAATCAGGCGGGAATGCGCTCAAACCGTATGACGGCATTTGCAACCTTTTTTTCGAAATACAGCGAACATCGCAGATAACTCTGGCACCATATGCTTTTTATAGTGTTTTGGGAAAACTCGCAAAATCCTAGATACAGGGCTGATATCAGGCCTACCCTTGAAAAGTTGTTTTGATTAGAAAAAAAACACGAGATGAAAGCTTTCTTCGAGTCAATGTCTAAGTGAAGGTTGTGCAGACTTTTGAAGGATATCAAATCAGACTGCATATCACAAGTAAATTCATCTGTTTTTGGTAAAAATCGGAGTTTTTACGGCTTTTAATGAAAAACAGAATAGCGCGAAGCGTCTGGTAACTTCCATGTTTTAAATACATACTTTAAAAATCCTTCGATAGTTGAATATCAAAATGTACTCTTGAAAAAATGTGTAGTTCAGAATTGATTTTGAAAAATTAGAAATCATGGCATAGACATAGAAAATAAACAACTCTAATATGAAGCGCAGTTTCATAATATCAAATTCAAGCGAAAATAAAGCACCTCACAAAGTCCAGTATGACTTAGAAATTTGTACAATTTAAGTGTATATTAAATATTGGATCGATATACACACAGTCATTGAATCACGAGCATGACTGCATAATATACGGGTTAGTTCCTTTCCAGTTCTGATTTGTTTCAATTCAAATATCTCGATTTTTCCATTCACGACATTTGTCCGAACATGGGGTTGATGTGTCGACAGATGCTCGGTCCGTGCTCGAAGTACTCGGCTTTTGTTTTGCATACCGAGGGAAAGTCTGGCATAGATGCGACCATAGATCCCCCAAACCAGACGGCGTATCTCTGCATGGAGTGGGAAATAACTTGAACCTAAAATTTTTTTTGCTCTACTGTTTTCGATATCTATTTAAAGACCTTTAATCTGCCAATGTCCAAATACGAACATTCAAATAAAAAAGATAATCTCATCAGAAGAACGCTTTGGCACACGGCTCCTTTCGACTAGTTGCTTTTGACATATTGATAAAACCTTTTTTGCAACAAGTTAATAATAATTCCTAGATTGAGAGTTGAGCTTAAGTTTGAAGTGTAAACCCAAGTTTACTAGAGTTTAAGACATCACCACATGCTGTGCAGAGAAAAAATGAGCCACACGAATACAGAAAGCAGCCTCAAACTGTTATGACGAAAAGTAAGCTCAGAGGCGAAGCTGATCTTCGCATCACTTGCGATGCAAGAAGTATAGGATTAATCCAGCATGACGCTCAAGAACTAACAAAGAGGACTTCAAATAAGGTAACCATTGAACAAAGATCAAGAATAAGTTTTCAAAGAAGTCCAAGTGGAGTTGATTTTGCACATTCAAAAAATCAAAAAGTTGGTCAGTTTTATCGATCTGAAAAATAATATCAGAAATTTTTCGGAAACAAAATATGAGTTAAACAAGTCAACAGAATTAACTCGACAGCCAGTAAGCTGAAAATTAACCAAAATGTTTCAGCAAGTGAATCTGGAAAACAAAAACATGTGCTCCCCACATAGTATCCACGAATGCAATACTCAACTACAAAACAAAAACATGTGCTCCCCACATAGTATCCACGAATACAATACTCAACTACAAAACTAAACCGGAAGCTTAATCGACGAGCATAGATCCGAAAAACCATCAGCACAAAAAATAAAAGCGAAAACCTATATTATGACCAAAAAAAACTCAAATAAAAACAGGATCAAAAAACGATCCTGCTATGCTGTTTGAAAAAAAAATAAGCCATGCAAAATCATGGAAAAAAGTGCAAACCAACTCAAGATGACAGTTCGAGGCGAAAAAGTTTCCAGAAAATTTGATCAAATTAAAAAGTATTGTACTTATCTTCTTGGAATGAATAGCACTGAATGAATAATACTAGTTTTATCTCCATCCGACGCATCATATAAAACGGCAACCTTTCCAAACAATTTCAGGCAGAAAGCAATGAAAACAAAAAAAAAACAATCAGCTAAAGACGAAGAAATTGATACACGAAAATTATACTAAAAACTATGCAAAAAACAAAGCGGAAACTAAGGAACACAAAAACCTCACCGTGAAGAACATGAAAAATAAAGCCAGTTACACAACCAAAACTTGGAGGATTCGACTCTGCGACCTGCTGCAATCAACAGATTTTTTGGTCTCACGCAATATCCACTCAGCCATGCAATATTAACAACCGACAAATACTAGTCACGAATAAAGCGGCTACATATGCTAATGAAAAAAAATTGCCAATGCCATTCAACCAAATACAAATAGACTCAATTTTGCAAGTAATAACTTGGAATATAACAAACTGATGGCATCCACACTAACTTTGCATGTAACAAATTTCAAAGCATAGGGCAACATTATTTTCAAGTTATGCATTTCAAAAAAACTTCGAGTTATATTTAAAAATCGAGTTTTCATTATTGTTATGTTGTTTGAAACAAATCACTTTTCTCAGTTCATTTGAACAAAAAATGCATCAATTGTGTTAACTTATTACTATTGGAATATCAAAGCACATGCTATGAAAAAGCTGTTAAGGTGCTCCAAAAGTTGCACCAATATTTGCGACGTAGGTTGGAAGAAAAGAAGGTTCGTAAGAATACACTCTCTCCGCAAGGGTAAAAATACAAACGTCAATCAGCTAAAAATCAAGTTTGAACCTTCCTCTATTCCGCCTGAAGAAAATCATCACGACTTTTATTAGAGTATTCACTACGTTCATCAGTTCTTTAAAATGCCTCGCAAACGTTCATCGTAATTTTCCGTTTTGAAAAGGTAACCTCTATTCCGTTAAGTGAACTTAAAATCAAATCACATATTTGAGCCTGAATATTTGCTGAAAAACAACAAAAAACCATGTAATATAACAAATTAGGATTTAAATGAGCCATCAAAACTTTCCCACTCTTCAAGCATAGCCAACAGACAGATAAAAAATAGTCAATGAACTCAAGGAAACAAAAGAAAAACATGTGGCTTCACAGCTCTTTGAAAATCAAGAAACTTTGACCGATTTTAACAGAAAATCAAGAAATTACCGTTTTGAAAAGGTCCTCTGTGTTAACCTCTTTGAAAAACTCTCTTCCGTTGATCAAATAAATTTTAAGGGAATTTAAAATCAAACCACAACATTTGAAACTGACTACTTGCTGAAAACAACAAAAACCATGTGATAGGATTTAAACCAAAAAAACCATTAGGATTTAAATGGGCCATAAATTTTTCCCACTTTTCAAACATTGCCAA
The DNA here is from genome assembly GCF_963678635.1 of Symsagittifera roscoffensis. Taxonomy (NCBI): domain Eukaryota; kingdom Metazoa; phylum Xenacoelomorpha; order Acoela; family Convolutidae; genus Symsagittifera; species Symsagittifera roscoffensis. The sequence continues at coordinate 74,988,042 of NC_087062.1, read as the reverse complement.
CAGACAGATAAAAAATAATCAATGAACTCACGGAAACAGAAAAGAAAAACATGTGCTTCGCAGCTCTTTGAAAATCAAGAAATTTTGACAAAATGAGCCGTCTGAAAAAAAAAACAGGATCAATAGATAAAGTTTTTATTACACATTATTCCACTATTTTTTATTCCACTGGGAAATCTGAAAATAAATTTTTCTTTCAAAACTAGAAGTCGATCATGGTTCTGCCAACCTTTACACTTGGTAATTGGAGAGCATAACCTACCTAACTTTTCGATGAAATTGAATTGAAATCAAATAGTGCATATATAATGCATTAATATGTATGACTGCATTTCTGAAAAATATTAGAGCATTTCAAGACTTATCCAAAAAGAAAAACAAAAAAATTATCACGACCTATATAAGAGTCTGAAAAAGTTCATTGACTCTTTAAAGTATTTGAAACAATAGAATTCGATTAAAATGTACCTCTACTGGCGTGGGTTTGAAGTCTCCAGTGGATAGTTTCAGAGTCTCTTCGTATCGCTTGTCGTTCATTTTCTTGATGTCTCGCTCTATACGACGACCGAAGTAGTTGAACATGGTACTCCCTCCCGACAACACAATATTCTTGTACAAACCACGTCTAAACAGATAGATTATTTATGACAGGACTTCGCTCAGCTCATAAGGATAGGGTTCCGTAAAGTTATGTATTTATTTATATATGTTAAACATTTGTAGGAAAATATTTTAACTTGCTTACGTATGTAAATTTATCATCGCCACATCGTTTGAGGTAAAGATCATTTACCCACCCACTACCTTTTTTTATCAAAGAGCATGAAAGTGTTCATTCTCTTCAAGATGAGAAACAATATTTCAATTCCAAAACAACACTTTCCACGTCAATTACATGCCACTGATTACACAATCAGATACTCTCAGGCTTCCAGAAGAAAATCAAACCACATTTTTCAACTGAACCTATCAAAACTGAAGCAAACTGATCGCTATAAAAATCAGTTAACTAGTAAGATTACCTGCTGTCTATAGGTGCACTCTGGATGACTTTGTCCACAACATCACTGATGCTAGTGGTGTAGTCTGCATTGGCGAACTCCGGGTGGAAGAAGATCTCTGGTCCGAGGAATCTCTCGTAGCCCACGTCCACCTTGAACGGCATGTTGTTCACCGGGTTCAGTCCGTCGTGCACTTTGAAACTCTTAGCCGGGTCGGTGTCAAACCTGGGACAACAGAAAAGCACTGGGATACATTTTTGAACGTTATTATGAGTTTCCTCAATATCATGAACAGGTAAAAACGGATCAACTCTACACCCTGCTCACCCCCCTCAATCGCTTTACGAGAAAACACAAATGCTTCACAAGAATAATGTCCGGTGGGATGGTACGGTTGAAAAAAAAAGATGGCCTTAAAGCTCTTTTGAATTTCTAAAACAATTAATGATATACTATACACTTTTTGAATAAAACCTAACGAATTTGATAAAACTGGATTAATATTCAAATTTATCATTTCGCTGGGTAATATGATAAGAAAATTCCAATTTCGAAGTTGAAAGTCGATCACGTTTTTCGTGACCTTCTCACTTTCACTGTTCGATAGCGGAGTTTGCCTTACTTTTAACAAAGTAAATGAGCTGAACTTAAAAATAAATCAAAGCCAAACCGCGAAAAAGTAAATTTGAGCCTGAACAAATTTGAGACTATTCCTGGAAAAAAAAATATCATCACGACCTATATTAGAGTCTGAAATACGTTTATCGACTCTTAAAAATCTTTATGAAATTTTACCTGTCTATAGACGTTTTAATTTCTTAACTGAATAACGATTACTAATTTTGACTGATTTTCGTTTTCTATTAAAACTTGAATTATTTCTTTCAATGAAAGAAAAAAATTTTATTGCGATACGCTGCATTTTGATTACCTATGCTTAAGTAATTTAATTAACTCGTTTCAAAACAGTACATACTTGTTGAATTCCTTGACAATGTCTGAGCAGACGTAGCAGTACTTTTCTTTAACTGTGGTGGCCACCTCTCTCTTCATCTCGGGTGGGATTCCCTCCCCTCCCCTCTCTGTGATCAGGTTCTGAATGAACTGAGTGATGTCCTTGCCCGCAATGGGTATGTGTTTGATAAGGGATCCGATAACGTAGCCGTCTGCTACCGGGATCACGTGTGTCACTCCGTCCCCACTGTCAATCACAGTTCCTGTAAAGACAACAGAGAAAAAATAGGTTCAGCTAAGAGTAAAAATTAGCTGAAGGGCAATTTTTTGGCAATCCGATTGCCATTCTGACTACAATTGAAAACTACATTTCTCGCTGTCGATCAGAGTTCTTGTATGAAATAGGAAGATAAAATACCACACAGAAAAACAACAATTTCATTCGACTTTTATATCAAATTGGGGTTCAATTGATAATTCGCTAGAGATGAGGTTTCGCTGAGGTTAAGCGTCGTTAAGTACCAGGCTGGATATCATATCAAAAAAAATTGCTACAGACGAATTTTGAAATTAAACTTATTTCAGCGTCCTTTTTACAGCTCGTGTATTTTTTTCAAGATTAACACCAGTTCAAAACATGACTATTAAGAGTCTTCGCGTTTACGAGTGTTTGAAAGATGTTACACTATTTTGTCTAAGAACGCAAGTTTCGACGCTTTGCACAGATTATTTGTAGATTATTAGAGGCGAATAGGCATATTGTTGGGGGATGCATACTGATTTTCTACAAGTACCGGAGGGGGTCCCGATGCTATCGAGAAATATTTCCAAAGCGTCTAAAAAACCCAATCCAATATTTTTTTCTAATACCTGCTTTTATCAAACAGGAAACATAATCTTCGAAATCTGGATGTATTGACCGGACTTATGGGACCTGATTTATTCTTTAAGTGAACATTACAAGTCATAATCAACGCGTTTACATCTTGAAAAATTTTATTTTTAGAGCTAGTCTTTTTTCATAATGCCCAAATAAGGTTGGTTGCTATTTGCTTGAAAAAGAAATGAGCCAGCTTAACGCCCCTTAGTGAAGACAGTGAATTTCAAACCTGTGAGCGCCCGTTCGTTGTCCGCTCTGTGTAGCCAGGAGGCAGCCAGGGCGAGCACTGCTTGCACTGCAATGTAGAGCGAGGGCACGTTGAACGACTCGAACATAATCTCGGCCGTGAACTCTCTGTTCTCGGGAGTGTTCAGAGGAGGCTCCGTCAGCAGGAACGGGTGATCGGCAGGATCCACCTAAACAGAGTCCCACTAATGATACCTGTATGCTATATCATTCAGCAGTTTTTAAAATGCCCTTGTCGAAAGGTTCTCCTCTTTGCAGATTGCCAGGCTCATTCGTTTTTTATTTACCCCCTGACCTACTCAACGCAGGACCAACCGTGTGCGAGGCGCCTGACACTGATCCCCTCCAACCTTAGTGTGATTCGAACACACGACCCGCATGTTGAGAGACGTGTGCCTTAGCCATTCGGTCACGCATACTAGTCTCACTCGTTCGAATTTAACATCATACGCGATAGAGAATTTGATGTGTGGTGATTCTGATGCACCACTTTGGTTGTATTGCTCGAAGCGTTCACAAAAAAAGCAAACTATTTTTCGTTTCAGAAAAGATGTAATCCATAAATTTTCAAAAACAACTTATTCAGGACTACAAAACCGACATCGTTTTACCTGCAGATGTTTAAAGATGACTCTCTCCAGAAACCTCTCCATGAGGTCCCAGTCCTCCACGATTCCATGTTTGATTGGATACTTGGCCGCATAGGAGGGGTTAGAGAGAGCGTCATCTCCTACAAAATATCATCTCTAATTTCGACTGGTTTATGTTCTACATCTAACAACCTAGTAAACTAGCCACCACAAAACAGTAATGTATGTCTCCTGTGATCAATAATCTCTCCGGGTCAATTAGAAAAATCATCTCTAATCTCGTCATCTTTAATTCTTGGTAATTTTACTTTAGATGCATATGACAATTTGCATAAAACATTTCAAATAGTCTGTTTAGCTTTGATTTTTCTTTAACCACTCTAGAACTGGGTCAACTGAAGTCAGAGCCAACAGACAGTTAGAACCGTGTCAATAAGCACCGAAAAAATGACTTTTGAATATTTTTCAACTTTCGAACTTCGGAAGAAAAAACCAATCGCGTAAAAGCTGTTCGCATTTCAGAATCTTTGAACATAACCAGCTAACATAACGGAAAGAGAAAAATGTAGAGAATCTTAAAGAAAAAATATATGCCTTAAAAGCTCTTCGAATTTCACGAACAATTTATGATTGGTGCTTTGATGATAAAATTAACCAAACTTGAGAAAACTGTTTCAATAGATAAAAGTTTTATTTCGCTGGGAAATCTTATAATTAATTTCCATCTTCAAATTAATTTTTTGTGACCTTTACATTTTTGCAGTTCGATTGTGGAGTTTGCCTTTTCCTAGCAAAATGAAATGAAGTTGGAAAAAATCAAAAGTCAAACCGCAAAAAAATAAAATTAAGCGTGAACAAAAGAAGGTTTATATGGTTGGCTGAAGTTTTTAAAAATTTCTACGTGTTCAATCATTATCATATAAAACCAACAAAACAAAAGATAAAACAATAGGAAAATAAACCGACAGAATTACGGCCGAACGACCTCCAGTGCAGAAAAAGAACCGAAAACACAATATGGCACCGAAAAAATATTACCTTACAAGAATTCCCAAATGTTACCAATACACTCACCATGCTATTACGTCATCAGTGGATAATGATGACAAATATTACCATTTGACCATTCTGTGAACAAGTTATTTACGGGGAAAGTTTAGTACCCGGTTGCAAAAGCTTTGCTTATCGCAAGGTTATAAATATTTGAAATTAATTTTAAAAAATTGTAGTCCTCCTTTCCCCCTAAAAACAGACGCACACGCATACAGAATCTTTTTTTTTCACTATTGAGCCGCGCAATTTGAGGCCACTAAGCTTTAATGAAATAGGTCGAAACAAATAAAGCTGTAATAAAGCTGCAAATCGAAATTGTAAAACTACAGCCAACATGAAAAACCAAACTCGAATGAGACGGATATTTAAACTGCTAACAAGCGCAAAGTATCTCTTTTGGCAGTACTTCTTCTAACAGAGGACCAGGATATGAATGAGTCCCTGAGTTGAGTCTTGTGAACAAAGTTATTTCAGGGGTGAAAAAGTCTGATCGCCAGGGTAAAAAAATTCAACATAGGCAATATACACTTGGAAAAGAGTTACACAGAGGACAAGCTGCGCTTCGTAAACACTAGCAAAAACAAGACAAAAAGCAGCCTTATACAGTGAAAAGGAAAAGATAGAAATAATCCTCGAACTAGTAAAACTTTGCTAGGCATGGGCTTCGAATTTGCGACCTCGAGAATTGGATTCTAACCCCCTGCCCTCTCGGCCACGAACGCTTAACAACCGGCAAACACTAGTCACAAATAAAGCAACTACATATGCCAACAAATTGCCAATGCGATGCAGCAATAGTGGCACTAAATAGAAATAGACACAATTATGCGTGTAATAAACTGGTAAGCAAAAAGCCACATTATGTATAAATTATGCATTACAAAAATCGAATTTTTATTATTTTTATGTTGTTTGAAACAAATAGCTGTTTTCGGTTTTTTTGATGATATGAGTTAATTTATTACTATTCGAATGTCCGAGCACAAGCTATCAAACAGCCGTACAGGTGCCCCAAAAGTGGCACCAATATTTGCGACTTAGATTAGAAAAAAAAGAATAGTCGTAGTATAACGCTAACGCTCACTAAAGACTATCAATGAACGCAAGTAAGCAGAAAAAATACAGAACTGCTGGAGAAAAACTCAAATTTCGAAGAAAAAAGAAGATGGCCTTAAAGCTGTTCGAATCTCTAGAACAATTTATGATGGACATTTTTCTGATAACATTAACGCAAATTGAGAAAACTTGTTAATTAGGTAAAATTTTTATTTCGCTTAATTAAATTCCACGTTTGAAACTAGACGTCAATCACGTTTTTCGTGACATTCTGGTGGTTCGATAGGGGAGTTTGCCTTCCTGTACACAAAGGAAATGAACAGAACTTAAAATAAAATCATAAGTCAAACCGCCAAAAATCAAAATTGAGCGTGAATAAAAATTAAAAGTTTTTTTTGTTCGATAGGAGAGTTTGCCTTCCTGTACACTAAGGAAATGAACAGAATATAAAAAAAAAATCGTACGTCAAACCGCCATAAATCAAATTGAGCGTGAATAAAAATTAAAACTTTTTGCTGAAAAAAAAACAACAAAGCAAACATCAAGACCGAAATAAGAGTCTTCACTACGTTCATTGATTCTTCATAACATTTTGGTTGACATGTTGGTGAGTATTCAATGCCAGTTTGAATTCGGTTGGTAAAACAGGACCAAGTAGCCCAAAAACTCGGATCAGGCGCAATAAAAAATCGTAACCAGAGAACTTTGATAACCGTTAATCGCCGTAGAACTAACTAACCTATGACAAAATCCAAATCACTTAGGACATTTCTCCCCAAAATTCCTCGCGAGGCCTCGCCTAGGCCCGCTGACTCTTTGATACCAATTGCAGTTGGAATGATATTCTGAGGAGTTTTGTTGCCAGAAAAACCCAGCTTCGTAAAACCCGTTCCACAATCCACCACACAAGTAGGCAAAGACGTCAATGAAGGCATAACTGCGTTATGAACAAATCAATTCACTGGATATTATAATAAAAGTCACGTCGCGCTGATTTTTTTGGACAATTTTGGCTCTAGCTACAGATTATTTTCAACAACATCAATGCCGGTCACCTAACCATCAATCTGAAATTAAATTTAAGGACATGTTCAATTAAACTCAGACAGGTTTGCAAGTAATGAATTGTGAGAGCGTAAAACATACATTACGTAGTTTCAATTCTCGAAGAGAAAATCAACAATGGTATTATGGGCAAACAACTTTTAGCCCAAGTATTAAATCTTAACAAATTTAATCTCACGATTCGCTGTATCAAACAACAAGCATATTTATAAATATTAAAGCATTAGACACAATCAAATAGAAACATCAAGCCAGCAATAGCAATATGCATTGGAACCAAAGGTTTCTTTGTGGACCAAAGGTTTCTTTTTTGGTCCCAAAGATTTATCTTCAAGATAACTTCCAGGTATTAAAAAACAAAAACAGAATTGCAAGACCGATAACTGATCAGAAAAACAAGGAACAGTAGCTTGTTCGGGGAACCCTCCCCTTCCCTCAATTTATGGCCATTTTTCCCCATCAAAGAGTCTCCCTTTGGTACAACTTCATGACATCCATTTTAGATCAATCGAATCCTTAAAATTTTAAGGCGCATATTAGCCAATTTTGAGGCAATGTGCGCATCAAAATAATTTATGTTTTATATATGAATATGCAATATTGGTACCCAGCTTACTCTACAAGTGAACGCACTTAAGAACCTCTAGCTTGAAGATCATATTGATTTCAATGCAATCTAGTAGACATTTTATATTTACTTAAAACGCGCCATCAAATATAATACATTTTCACGGGGTACTTTGGAGAAAACACTTTTCCCAGTTTCATCGCAATCAACGGCAAAACTAAACTCCATACTAGAATATCTCCCGATATATTTTCAGAGTGCATTTGAGGACGCAATCTGTACAACATGCGGCGCAAGAACGGCCATTTATCAGAAAACTGGGGCGGGGTCACAGTTTTGATCCTATTTCTGTTCACGTGATCCAATAGGGCGGGAGACTTCAAACTGACAGGGTCCAAGTAGAGTTTGGTCTCTTTTTCTCGTCTCCACCAGTTCTGAGTGTTGCCTTTGGTGAAGAAATACCTACAAAATTTGCAAAATTTAATGAACCGGTCTAAAGAAGTTGTACATAGAGGCAAAGCAGGGCTTCACACCACTTGTGATACAATACAAATATAGAATGGCAGCAAGCCGAAGGCCACCACAATTGATTTAATTAAGGAAACAGATCTATAAAGATTGACAGAAAACCAATAAGTGTATTAGACAAAAACAATGAAGAAATTAGACATTTTACACAGAGGCGAAGCTGCGCTTCGCAAACACTTGCGAGAACACGACCAAAAAGCAGCTCTATCAAGTGACATAAGAAAAAGTAGAAATAAGCCTCGAATTTGTAAAAACTCGAGGCTAAGCAAAAAACTCGGATTAGCAAAAATCTGCGACCTAGCAAATTTGAGTCTCACGCACGAACCATTCAGCCACAGATGCTTATAATCCCCAAAAAGGAGTGCGGTCTGTATTTAGACAACAGCGTGTTCCAACTCGTCAGTAAGCAGACAAATACTGTATTAACCAATCAGAATCGAGATGAGAAAGCCAGCTTTCGAAATAAATAGTTATTATTTATTAATTTCTTCCTTGTCTCATTCTGATTGGTTAATACAGTATTTGTCAGCTTACTGAAGAGTAGGAATACGCGGTTGTCTAAATACTGCTACGTAACCCGTCAAAAACCAGTCACCAAAAACGCAGCTACATATGCTAAAAATCGCCAATTCGATGCAGCAAAAGTAGCATCAAATCAAAAACATACAATTTTGCATGTCATAAATCGCAAATTGTAACGCCACATTATGTATATATATGCATTTCAAAAAATTGCGATATATTGTGTTAAAAAATTAACGCCACATTATGTATATATATGCATTTCAAAAAATTGCGATATATTGTGTTAAAAAATTTCTGAAACCGAGAATTTATTACTGTAATGTTTTTTGAATCAAATAGCTTTCTTCGGTTCACTTGATAAATTCAAAATGCATCAAATGTGTAAACTTATAACTAATCGAATGGCAAAGCACATGTTATCAATAAGCTGTAAAGGTGCAACAAAATATCAAAGGTTCAACAGAATATCAAAATATCTGATTGCCAACCAATGCAGCAAATACTGCTGCTTAAAGTCGCAACAAAATTTGCGACTTGGTCGCAACAACATTTGCGACTTAGATTGAAAAAAAGTTCGTACTATAAGACTTTGCTTCGCAAGTGTAAGACGATATATTCTCTAAATTCTGAGCTAACTTATCCTTTTCAAAATTTTTACCGTGTTTTCTGATCTGATGGCAATTTATTACAAATATAGCATAACTAACCGAATTCCAAAAAAGCCAAATAACTCAAAACGAACCGAAAATTTGTCAATTTAAAATTTTGGAAAATTACACAGAGGTGAAGCGGAGCTTCGCACCACTTGCGATACAACACTAACATAAAAAGCCGAAATTTTTTTTGATAAACTAGGTCACATAAACTTTCATGTCTCGATAGAAGTTCATTCCAGGCAAACATGCCAAACACTTGAATATTAAATCAGCAACAGCAAAACAAAACTTATGAAAAGAAACAAAGCCGACAATCTTTGAGCAGACACAAGTTGAGCCGAAAAAAATACAATTTTTTACAAAAAAAGCACCTTAAACAACAATTGCACAGGCAATTACAATGAAAGCTGTTTAGAGCAAAAAAAAATCAGTGATGTGGCAACTAAGACGCCCATGTTAGAGCAGACACCAATTGAACCGAAAAAAAAGATTTGATGAATTTTTTTCAGAAACCTTTCGAGTCCCCCCTTGAAAATAAACAATTGCACTTGCAATTACAAATAAACCTGACTTCAACACCGGAAAAATCCGTTGTGGTAATTTAGCCGACAAAACCTGAGCAAACAAACGAAAAACCAACAATTCATATTTCTCGGATTTTTTTTCGCAATTTTCTTGATACTGAAAAAAAAACACAAGATCCGGCCACGACTCGAACCCCAGACCTCAAGGTAAAAGGGCAACTGCTCTACCTCCAGGCCATTGGGGGAGCAATCTGGAACATTTTACACAGAGGCGAAGTTGCACTTGCATACACAAGCAAAAATATGACCGATAACGCTACTGGGAAAAACTGAATGAGTAAAACTTTCAGTCTACAAAACTTCTTACGTGACGCACGCTATTTATGACGTATTAACAGTACCAGTCAATTTGATAAAAAAGAAATTAACCGACTAACAAGCCTCAAGGTAATAAAATAAAAAGGAATTTTTTTTAAATTTGAGATTTTTATTGAAAATCATCACCCCACACGCCATATTAAGTACAAAGTGATAAATTTCGCTCCTAATAACAAATCAATTATGGCAAATAAGCTTCCCTCTACCATTTTGGAACGATTTCTATGACGGATTAAATCTCCGCTTACGCGTTAATAGGGCGAAATACATCGCGCGTTAATTTTCCCAAATTGGCAATTAAGCTCAGGACAACAATACTTTTTGAGTGATACAAAAAAAAATCCCGTCAAAAATAGCTAGTTAAAAAGACGAAATTTGTCTGAGGAAAAAACCACCCCGAGCAGAAAGATTCCGCTACTTTCGTAACGATAGCCGGAACAATAATAGTCTGTACTAATATCCTTAGCATTGGTGTAATTAATTGCTGGTTATTGATCAAAACGAACACTTTCAAAATGAACACATTTCATCGCAACAATAATGGTGTCGCAACAATATTTGCGACTTAGGTTGAAAAAAATATAGTTCATACTATAACACAAGCATTGCTAGTGTAAAGAGAAGGTAAGAAGAGAAAGGAAGAGAAGAGAAGTGAAAAGAAGTGATACAACTGATTTTGTTAAACTAGTTGTTAATCCGGAAAAAATCTATATTGCAGTTTGATAACGCTTGCCTATCGCAGGCGTAATCAGCTTAAGGCTTCCAGAATATCTAGACGCGTTTTTTATCGACCTGGGCGTTCTGAAAATTTAAAATCTATCTTTAAAATCAAAGAAATTCATCATTTTTGCGCCATTTGCACTTTTTATAATAAAGCGTAAAAGCGTAATTTGCCTTCCTTTAAGCAAATGAATTCGAATTGAACTGAAACTAAACCAAACGTCATACCACGAGAAAAAAAAATCGAATATAGACAACAAATTTTCTGCCTGGAAAAAAACACGAAAAAACTCCACCACCTAAATAAGTATCTTCACTTTGTTCATTGACACTTGATTTTTGATTTGTTTAATTGAAAAATCATTGCGGTCGGAACAATCTGTGCAACTGGCTCAACCAGCGGCTATTTTTACTTTTAGCAAAGATTAACAGTCAGAGCATTCTGAATATACTCCAATATAACACAACAGCTACACAAGTATCCAGAGGGCGGTCCAATTGATTACAAAAGGTCGCAAAAAGTTCAGAACAAAACAGCATGATAGTCAGAAATTTAATAGTTCAAAATAAACTTCCAACTTTCTCCACATGGCATGCAAATGTTTAGCAGATTCTCTTAAGATCTCAAACATGATAACCTGTGTTCGAAGATTACCATTAGAGTGAAATTATTAACCGAGTTGGTAATTGAAGTTTAAATTACAAAAACCAGCCGCTTCCTGAAGGCTGTTATTCAACTTTTTATATTAAATGATCCAACAATGTTTCTACAAAAGAAGGCGATGGCATTTAGAGCTCAAAAGAAAAATCAAATTCAGTTGGATCAATGATAAATAGCATTTGCTACAGTAGCGTGTCGACCAAAATAGGATTACTATTTTTTTTTAAATAACTGCGAAAAGACTGCAAGATTAGAAAATGTTTGTCGTGCTTTGTTAGGATCTCATTTGAGCTATTCTGGATTTCAATTATTACAAATGCTACTAACTTGTACTTCACTGCTCGAATATAGAGCGGCGGCTCTTTGAACTTAATGTTTGACTTCGCATCCATCAGAGCCAAAACTTCCGGCTGTCCGGTCAAAATGCGGAACGCCAGAGTTTTGAACCAGGTGGTGAACTCGGGAGTAGAGAGAGCTGCGAACCACATCTGCCAATCCAAACGGGGCTGGTGGGGTGCCACCCAGGGGGGAGGGGCAGAGAGGTTCCCGGGCTTGTAGAGGAAGTGGAACTCGGTCCAGGGGCCTTTTTCAGAAGCACTACCTGTAAAATGTATAATTTAAAAAACTTTGAAACAAATTTTGAGCAAAGGCGTTCAAAGACTCAAATTCACTTTATCGTTCTTAGTGAGACTAAAAGGGTGCAACGTTAAAATTGAAATAGGGAAACTTATTGTGTAAGGTAAATGAGGAACCTTCTACTCAGATTTCGTTACAATGAAACCAATTGAGATAAAATTGACCGCAAACTCTCGCACAGAGGCGAAGCGTAGCTTCGCACCACTTGCGATACAACCTAAATATTAAAAAAAAAACAAATACAACCAACTAAAAAAAAATTAAGTCGAAAAAAAATGAAAAACGTTGACAATGCATAATTAAGTATCATAAGGCAGACTGAAAAGTGGACATTTTCCCGTTGTCTGTTCTCTCCAAACCTCCTTCTGTAAAGTAACGTGCAAAGGCGTTCAAAGACTCAAATTCACTTTATCGTTCTTAGTGAGACTAAAAGGGTGCAACGTTAAAATTGAAATAGGGAAACTTATTGTGTAAGGTAAATGAGGAACCTTCTACTCAGATTTCGTTACAATTAAACCAATTGAGATAAGATTGACCGCAAACTCTCGCACAGAGGCAAAGCGTAGCTTCGCACCACTTGCGATACAACCTAAATATTAAAAAAAAACAAATACAACCAACTAAAAAAAAATTAAGTCGAAAAAAATGAAAAACGTTGACCATGCATAATTAAGTATCATGAGGCAGACTGAAAAGTGGACATTTTCCCGTAGTCTGTTCTCTCCAAACCCCCTTCCGTAAAGTAACGTGCAATTATTTTCTGTGCTGTTATTGTTCAGACCATTAAAAATGGGGAGGAACTTTGTATTCGGGTCTGTTTTAATTTTTTTCCTCATTTTTTTGTTTTCCACTCAAAATCAGCAACCACAAACAATCATCGGACAGGGTAATTTCGAGCTCATTAGTAAGGTAGTTAGCAATTGCAATAGCTTATTTAAGCTTAATTTAAGCCGTGAAAACTTAGTTTTACTGAAGTAAAGGTAGTTTTTGGAGTTTTAGAGCAATTTTGGGAATTAAAAAGTTGAAAAATCAAAAAAATTTCGCAAAAAATTATTATTTTTTCGCTTTTCTAGTCATTGTTCTTCAAAAACTGTTTTCCAATCGACTTATTTTACTATGACTCTCAAATATGCCTAAGTTCTATTATTTCGTTCAAGTTTTTTAATCACAACATGCAGAAAAAAAACGACACCAGTTCGAGAAAACATTTTTGTATTTTGTAAGACTGTGGTCGGAAAATTCTGTGCTACTTGCACAGTAACCGGCTATCCTTGTTTTTATTGAAAATTGCTACTGTGAAATGATTTGGAGAAATAAATTTTTTTCTTTCTTTCTTCCAACGCCTGAGCTAAACCTGTATGGTTGTTTGAACTATTAGGTCGACAACAGAACTAGCCTAGCTTCATAATCACTTAGGCGAGCAGCAAGTTGAAGGTCGATCAACGGGACTTCAGAAAAAAATTGTTTAAAGTCAAACAAGAAAAAAAGTTTGCGATTTTACAAATTTGTTCACACCCTTAAATGACATGCAAAAAAACTCATTGATCGAATGAATAGTGTCAGGCACGGATCTAGATTTTTAGGTCGACCAAAATAATTTTCTGAGCTCTCCCAAATCACTATTAGAGACCCTAATTTGACCAAATTTTCTGCGCCGCAGGCAACTTTTACAAAAAAACGGGCTAAAAAAAGCGTTTTTATGCACTTTTTGGAAAATTCAGACAAAAGAATCGCGTTTTTTCGGCGCGCGCTACCCCCTCAAAATTAGTATAGATTGGCGCCAAAGGCGCCTTTAGAAAAATTTTAGGGTCAGTCAGCGAAAAATGGATATCTCAAAACAGTACAAGGGGGACATTTTGGGTCGGCAGGGGGTCCAATCCCTTATAGAGGGGCGTCCACCCCCCTAAATCCGCTACTGTACAAGATACGGCAACTCTTGACCTTCTTTTGAGAGAAACTCTATTTTGCTCTCTTAACACTTTTTGGAGAGCGTTTTTTGCCCCCCTCCAATTTGAAAGGGAATTTAATACGAGCAACAAGAAAAAGAAACGTCTAATTGCATAAAAGGAACATAACCAACAGACAGTTGGAAAAGAGACAATGAACGCAAGTAAATAGAAAAAAAAACATTGACTTGTTTTTGAAAAAAATCTTAACTTTCGATTTTAAAAGAAAAAAATAGATGCCCTTTAAGCTCTTTGATTTTCTAGAACAATTTATGATTGACTTTTTTGATAAGTTTAAACCAATTTGAGAAAGCTGGATCAATATGTAAATGTTTAATTTGCGAAAAAGTAAATTTGGAGGTAAAAAAATTTGACTTTTCCCGAAAAAAATCACCAGGACCTTTATAAGAGTCTCAAGTACGTTCATCGACTCTCAAATCAAAAGGATTATTTTTATTCCGCCGGAAATTCAGAAAATTAAAGTCTATTTATGAAAAAAGAAGTCGACCACAATTTTGTGACCTTTACACTTCTGCTTTTCGCAAGTGGAGTTAGCATTCCGTTAGCAAAGGAAAGGAACTTAACTTAAAAAGAAATCAAAAGTCAAACCAAACCGCCATCAACGGCAAAACTAAACTCCATACTAGAATATCTCCCGATATATTTTCAGAGTGCATTTGAGGACGCAATCTGTACAACATGCGGCGCAAGAACGGCCAAGATACGGCAACTCTTGACCTTCTTTTGAGAGAAACTCTATTTTGATCTCTTAACACTTTTTGGAGAGCGTTTTTTGCCCCCCCCCCCTCCAATTTGAAAGGGAATTTAATACGAGCAACAAGAAAAAGAAACGTCTAATTGCATAAAAGGAACATAACCAACAGACAGTTGGAAAAGAGACAATGAACGCAAGTAAATAGAAAAAAAATATTGACTTGTTTTTGAAAACAATCTTAACTTTCGATTTTAAAAGAAAAAAATAGATGCCCTTTAAGCTCTTTAATTTTCTAGAACAATTTATGATTGACTTTTTTGATAAGTTTAAACCAATTTGAGAAAGCTGGATCAATATGTAAATGTTTAATTTGCGAAAAAGTAAATTTGAAGGTAAAAAAAATTTGACTTTTCCTGAAAAAAAATCACCAGGACCTTTATAAGAGTCTCAAGTACATTCATCGACTCTCAAATCAAAAGGATTATTTTTTTTCCGTCGGAAATTCAGAAAATTAAAGTCTGTTTATGAAAAAAGAAGTCGACCACAATTTTGTGAGCTTTACACTTCTGCTATTCGCTAGTGGAGTTAGCATTCCGTTAGCAAAGGAAAGGAACTGAACTTAAAAAGAAATCAAAAGTCTAACGAAACCGCCAAAAAGTAAATCGAGCCTGAAAAAATTTCTAGACTTTTCCTGACGAAAGAACAAAATAATACAACAAGACCTTTATAAGAGTTTGAACTACATTCATCGACTCTTAATAAAAGAACATGAACAGATTTTAGATTTTTTCCCCGAAAAAAATGAAATGAGCGGATATTCACAACACCGATCATGAAGCTTTCGAATAAAATAACTTTTTCTCTAACATTTTTGTCATCGATTACAGCGGTTTCAACTTTCTGTGCACCTTGCCTAGCAAAAGGTTACTGCTGATTTCATAAAGTAATTTGAAAATGTTTTCATTTTCAAAAATCTCTGAAAAGATGAGCTCAGCGTTCAGAAAATAAGTCTTTCAAGATATTATCGAACCTTCCAAAACTATTTCTGGTCGTCCAAGAATACCAGTCATGCGTCTGAACAGTCCATAGCTGTTCGACACTCTGAATTCTTGCAGTCGGAAGTAGGCGGATTCAGCGAACTCCGGCACAAGATGCTCCGTCTCGCGATCTGTCAGCTGCATAATCGGAACAAACGACATCGTCAGCAGAAGAGTGGCAATAAACCTATCATAAACAGAATAGCAGCCTCAAACTCGGTTATATGTTGATTTTACCAGGGTGCAATTTTGCAAAATTCACACAGAGGCGACGCTGAGCTTCGCACAACTTGTGATACAAATTTGATTTA
This sequence comes from Symsagittifera roscoffensis, assembly GCF_963678635.1. NCBI lineage: Eukaryota > Metazoa > Xenacoelomorpha > Acoela > Convolutidae > Symsagittifera > Symsagittifera roscoffensis. Next base: position 74,971,992 of record NC_087062.1, on the reverse strand, counting down.
AATCAAACGGAAAAATATGAGAAAAAATGGTTTTTGTCAAAAAAAAATTGTCAATAGAGCGGTCTCAAGCAGTTGGATCATCTTTACGTTTACAGTTGGATCATCATGAGGTAACGAAACCGAAAATAACTGAGCAGAAACCTTTCCTGCCGAAAAAAAATCAAAAAAAATCTAAGCTAATAAAAAAACAAAAAATCTAAGCTAATAAAAAAATTGTATGTCTCTTTTCTCCTCAGAGAACACGCAAAACTTTTACCGATCCCCTAACAACGCAATAAGAGGCCACAAGGTCGATATAAATTAAGCCGAAACTTATTAACCCTATAAAAAGACAAAAATAAAACAAAGACATTTTGGCAAATCGAGTTGGTAAAATTACAACCAGTATTACAAACAAACTTAGCTTCCGCCGGATTTTTAAAATGCTAAAACACTTACAGCAATTAAATTGAAAATTGTTTACGGCAAAAAAAAACGATTCTCAGATCTGGCAACTAAGCCGACGAAACAAAAGCAGACAAATAATAGGCCAAATTGATTTGAGCCGGAATATTTACCGTTTAAAAACAAACAAGTCAGTTTCGAGCCCGAGACCTGTGGCGTCCCAGGCGTATTCGTCACCTCGAGGCTAAGTCTGCAGGAGAAACAGACATTTGAATTCATTATGAGCCAAAGTACCACGAGTCCAGATGAGTTCTGTGGACAAAGTTGTTTAAGGGAAAAAAGTCTAGTACCCGATTGCAATACTTTTGCTTATCGCAAGGTTAATCAACATAAGTAACATTAATTTGTAGTTTGTTTACCTAAATCGCCAAAAATCTACATACCCAAAAGTGAATGTTTGAGAAAACGACCACAGTTTGTTCATAATTCCCGTCTCATCCTTTAAGGCACAGACACAGTTCTTGACCACAATCCAAACAAGAGATATAGAGGCCAAAAAAATTGCACACGTAACAGCGGCATTCACAAAAGATTGGAACTGCTCATGAGTGAAGTTAACTGAAGAATCTATTGAGAAAGAGGAATAGTTGAACTTTAGCTTGAATAATCGGACGATCCAGTACATAATGCCAATATCCATTACCCAACGTAACACTCGTTCGAGCAATCTCCCAATCAGAGGACAGTTAGACTTGACTTTTTCGTCTGAATGATGATTTTCGTAGCTTTGAAAAAGTGTGAAATAATCACAGTCTTCGAGGCTTCCGAGACAGAGAACAATAGTAAGTAAGTTGAAGAAATTGTAATTTCCACTCAGAATGATGACAACCATCAAGAATATTATCGAGTAAATTGAAAGTTTTCTGTGGGCCTGAAAAACGAGAAGTTATGAAATACGCAACACAAAATGTTCTGCCCCTTTTGAAATCAATCAAATAAATCCTTCACTTTGTTTCGCCAAGTATAAAAATTGGCCCCAAAAAACTTGATAGTTCATCGATATTTTGGTTACCCCATTAACCCTCTCTTCCACGAAAAACTGCAAACACAAATTTTCCACCAGTACGCAATGGTAAACAGCTGCTTATTTTTTAAATGTATTTTTCTGGCGCTGTTTCTTGATAGTTTTTTCTAATATTGCTTTAATTAAAAAATGCATCTTGCCTTGATTGGTGAGAATAGGTAGAAAGGCAGGACGATTTCGATTACGTATACAGCCACGACTGATAGTTTGTGGAACCAGAAGGGAATGATACTGTGTGCGAACCAGGCTATAGGAGTGGGGATACACTGTGTCTCGTAGTGGTAAGTAAGTGCAGTCAGGTCCCACCTAAAACAAAATCAAAACTAAAAAACTTCCTAACATTATTTCCTAACTTCATAATACATTATTTGAAAATGCTTCATTCAAAAACTCATTGACGAGCCGATTACATGCCAGGTTCTAGACACTCTTTTTACCAACTCAGCAACCGAACGATAAGTCAAAAACAATTCGCTTTTGTTAACTGCATGTGCTCATAAAAACGAACTAAATACGCGCTACTCATGTCAATCATGAACAAGCTGAGCTCAAACCCAAGAACTAAAACGTTTATATGCAGGTGAACTTTATGACAGTGAAAATAAGATGAGATATAAATTATGTAGGGATACAAATTTATTCTTATTCAAAACAACTGATCGAATAAGGTATAAAAGTTAACTTCCAATTTTGTCTTTTCTCTAGCTTGGGAAGCAAGTTACAATTTAAAAAACCCAAGGTAAGATAGCGATTTTTTTTGCGAGATCGTCATTTTCAGGGCCGAGGGCATAATGTTAAAAACTAGCGGTTGCTCGCTAAAACGAAATGTACTCGCTCACTGCGTGCGCTCGACTGAAAGGGTGGTGGGGGGAGGGACACCGACCACAAAGTTACCCTACGCAATTTTAACCAATCCAAAACTTCCCCACTTTTAAAATAAAATTTGAACAAACTAAGTCTTGAAGGCTTGTAAGTACGTGTTAATTCATTTGAGTCGTAAAATATAAACTGAGCATTAGTCTTGAAAAGCTGAGCATTAAAATTTTGACTAAAATCTTGGCATCTGACATAGAAATGAAAGCAAATTTAAATCATTCCTGAAATCATTTCACGCAAATTCTTACACAGTGGCGAAGAGGAGCTTCGCAACACTTGCGATGCAAAACACACATTGCGCTACAAAATAGAGAATGAAAAAACAGACAGAAGACAAAAAATTATGAAAAATTAAGTTGGAAAAAATTCCTTGAAAAAAAATTTGAAAAATTACAACTACAAAAACTTCATAGTTTTATCGGATAAGTTCATAAACAGACCTTAAAAATAGCAGTTATTTACCGAGACGCAACAAAGGCGATAAACTTGTTGAGCCGAAAACAAAACTTGTCATAAAAAGTTCATAAAATTTAAAAGTTTTTAAGACCCACCCACACTGAAACACATAATTCCAAAACGGATATTTTTTGCCCTCAAAACTACGCAAATTAAGTTGACTAAATCGACACAACAAACTGAAACTGTTTGAATATTAAAAAAAAAGAAAAAACTCAAAATCACACATGATAAATTTAAAAATTTGTTAACATTTTTTAAAACTGTAAAAAGTGTTTACATTGTAACAGAAGCCGAGCTTTAAAAAGTACACCAATAAAACCCTGCCAGATAAAAAAAAATCTAAAACACGGAAAATGAATCGAAAGAAACTGGGACGAATACCTTTTTATAAACGACATTTGCAGCAACTTCCACGATACTTGCTTGCAGCACAAGAAGGTGTGGCACTTAAGCCCACAGAACTTGAGCAGACAAACGAAAGTCCAACGAAAAAAAATTTTACCGGACAAAAATTGTCAATTTTATACATTCTGAAAAAACAAGGTCCTGTCGAGACTCGAACTTAAGACCCTAGGTGCAAAACCGACCGCGTTCGCCACCTTCAGGCCAAGTGGGAAGGAACCTGGAAGTTGTTCAGGTTCAATAACAAAGCAAATTCAATTTCTTGTCAGAAAAGTTGTTTACGGGGAAAAAATTCTAGTTCCCGATTACAAGACACTTGCTCTCGCGGGTGTGATCAAATCAAACCTATATCAATTCTTCTTTGAATTTTTCTTTGCTTAATTTTTCTGTTTAAATTAAAATTCAAATGAAAGTTTACATCGATTTCAAATGGAATCTACCTAACAATACCCCCTTCAAGAAAGGGAGGGGGATTATTAGGTACATTAAGTTAGTCAAAATTTCAACCAATCGGAACGCAGCAAAATTCAAATCTCAATCTCAATAGAAAAATCTCAATAGAAATCTCTAGATCTAATTTAATGGTTTCACTTAGAGGGGTGGAGATTCTTCATTAGATACCACCGAGCGGAGACTATTAAGTTGATCCTTCAATTGTTTAATTAAATGGACATCAACGGTTCATTGCCTATCCCAGCAAGTACTACACTGCCTATACAGCAAATCGAATGCTCACTGCTTAAGCCTCACAGTTGCACACTTTGCTATCATAACAAATAAGGGGACACAATGATGACAACTAGATATGCTCCACAGCATTTAGTTTCGAACTTCCGCAACCGATATGTTAGGGCAAGTTTCGTATAATTATTCTTACCACTTACCAGGTGGGGCATAGACTACTGAGCTTGACTACCCCAGACATGAACATGAGTTTGAAGAGAAGGAACTTCACCAAGAACATCACTACCTCGTCGTGTCTCTTCACTCGTAACACAGTACTGAAATAACCCAACAAGGTCTGAGTAAATATGTGTAGTGTACCATGACTTGTTACCTTTACAAATGTTCCGATAGTCGAAAGAACTTTGTTATCGGCTAGCCGAAAGAACTTTGTCGCTAAACAAGGCGAACAAAGATTCACTCGCGCTAATCGCTCCGAAAGTAAACGCAGTAGAACGACTTGAAAATGATCCAGTGTTTGTGTTCTTTGCTAGTTAACGAAGACTTTTCGGCTATCCAAGTGTTGGGCCATATGAGATATCTGCATAATAATTGCGGTGCAATTGATTGTATCAAAAATCAAAACATAAATTGGACCATCAGTTAAGAAAGGTGAACAGCCCAAGAATCATATCATCTCATTTCAACAGTTCAATATCAACTGAAGCAACTAAAATTGTGTCAACAGAAATTTGGGTGCATTTGAACAACTCTATTTCTAAAATGCATTTAGGCAGCCAATATCAGGAAAAATTGCATGAGAAATATTGCAATAAGTTAATAACCCATGTTTCTGCGAAGTGAACCTTTCAAAAAAAATTCATCTGCCTTTTTAGGTGAAGCAAGGTGAGTTTTCCAGCTTCTTAGAATCACTAACGAAATAATTCCGCTTTCCGGGCAAAGGAGAAATTCTAGAAAAAGAACATTCAAAAATTAACCCAAGACAAAACTAATGGATTAGCCAGTCAAAAACGAATTTCGCCACGTTAGCCAGTCAAGTAGTACTTAAGGCAGGATGTTTTGGGTGGCATATTCCTGGCTCTACGGACTCTATGGGGGACTCTAGAACGTTGCCATAACTGAGTTAGTACAATAAACCATCAATTGAAATCCTTCATTGTGTATATTGATAAAACTAACCTATTAGGGAAGTTGAGTGGGGCTATAACGATGGCGAGGAAGCCAGTTTCCAACAGGAGTATGTCCCACTGGAACGACAGGAACGTCTGTCCTGCATAGACTAGGGAGAAATAGAGAAACCACATGGAGCCATACACTATCATGCCCCTCGAGATGCGAGAGGAGAAAGAGAAGAGGGCGAAAATCGTTCCCAAGAGACAACTGAATACCATACCTAAATCACAAAAAAATGAAAAAAACGAGAACAACCTATTGTATGTCGAACTGAACTGAAATACAGCTACGTATTTGAAAAATCACCGGTGAAACCTCCTTTTAGCGTTATGAATCACAAATTAAAAATAACTAAACTTCTCGCAAACTAATTTAATGCCTTTAATATGCCATTTAAATGGTCCATCATACTAACTGTTTAGCCGCGATTAGAATCATTACAACTACTACAAATCATTCTACAAAAAATACTAAGCGGCCAACATGTAAGACACTTGAGCCTTTCCTAGGCACCAGTCGTAATAGTTTTTATTTGAGTTTACCATGTCGTGATCAAACAAGCCGATTCTTGTAGCATCGGGCCACGTGTTTTAATTTGAGCGAAGTAACATTTTACTGAGGGTTGCGAATGTTCAAATATCAGTTGGAAAATTAGAGGCCAGAAATGGCTTGAAACACAATTTTTAAAAAGTTGTGTGAGTTCGTGACACTAAATGTTTTCACTGCCTTTCTGCCAGTAATCGACGAGCTCGCGACAAGGTGGGTTCTAAATCCAGAGTCATACAGCAAAAATTAGTGTATTTGGTCGCGTTTCAACCTTCGTGATTTCGAAGAAACGCAAAATCAGGGCAAAAGGAAAATAATGAACGGTAGACCACTGACAGTCGGAAGCACCTTTATAGACACCGCCGAGGTATCAGGAGAAGTTGGTTCCAACAAGACGGCGCAACATGCCATATTACCCCTGCAGTATTGCAGAATCTACAGACGGTTTTATGACCGCATTATCAGTCGTCATTCTGTTGGCATGCCTAAAGTCCTGACCTGAATTCACTAGATTACTGGTTCTGGGGCAAGAGTTGCGCTTCAATTTATTGCGAAAATCCCGAATCACTACCGAACCAATCAAGTGATGAAAATTTCTGTCGTATGTTCACCCAGGATTAAATTTCATCAGCTACAGCTTCAGTCCGCGAACGCATAAAGTATCAAGAAATTGGCGGGAATCATTTCGACATTTCTTCTATAATGTGTTAAATTTTTATGCGTCAATTCAGTTAAAAATGACAGTTTTTTCAAAAATGTTTTAAATTTTTTGATCACCCTGTACAAATTGAAATAGTAGAAATAAGCCTAGAAATCCAAAAAAATGTTGCGATCTGTAAAAACCGAACCTGTGACCTCGAGATTTCCAGTCTCAAGTCCTTGCCTCTTCACCAAGGAAAATTAACAATCGGCAAACAGTAGCCACAAAAAAAGCAGAGAACACATGCTAGAAAATGTCCAATGCTACAGATCCTATCATAGCAAAAGCGCCACCAAATGAGCACTTGTATTGGTGAGCTATGTGAACTTTAATCGAATCTCGAAAATCTCGCAGACAAAAAAAATCACGTTAAAGCTCTTTAAAATTCAACATAAGTTACTGATTGATCCCATTTAAAGCAAACTGGATCAATATGTAATTTTTGATTCCGCGGAGAAAATTTAAGTCCTTTCGAAACTAGAAATCGTTACCTTTAGACTTACACTTTTGCTTTTCAACACAGTTTGCCTTCACTTCAACAAAGGAAAGGGAATGCATTTAACAAGAAAACATAAGTCAAACCAGGAAAAATTTCACTTGAGTGAGAACAAACTTCAAGAATTTTTGCTGATACAAAATTTAAAAAGTCAACAGGATCAATATAAACAAAAATAGTTTCGTTCTTTTACCTGTAAAAATAAGAATTTTTGCTATTTTAATTTGAACGTCGTCAACAGACTTGCTCGAAAATTGTTACTCAACTCAGAAAACTTACCTCAGAAAACTTAATACACTACCTTTTTGAAGTTGAATTACTTTGCTATGTTTTATTTGCAACATCAATTTCGAATGACTTCCATGGAACGCAACCCCACACTCATGCAAAACTCAAAAAGAATTCTTCAATTCTGTTTATTGGCCAATCATATTTAAAAAAATGCAAATACAGCAAATCAAAAGCAATCCAAAACTTACGCAGGAATCAACACAGATGCGAAGCTGAACTTCGCACCAATTACGATACAACAATTATAAGAACAAAGTAACACGGCGCTAAAAAATTAGAAAACTGAATTTTGAACGATGTTAAAATTGAAGGAAGGGAAAATGAAAAATATATGGATATTTTTCGTGCTTATTTTATGAAAGTTTTTCAAAGGAGTCCATGTAGGGTTAATTTTGAGCATTCACAAACTGGTTCAGGAGTCTTATCGATCTCAAAAATACTAACTGGCATTCCGAGGTAAAAATGGGTAAATATTCCGAAATAATTAAAAAAACCAAGACGCTAAAAAGCAGCCGAAAAAATACATTGGAAAAATAGCATGAAGCGCCAATATAGGATTCCTGATGATAGCTATATAAGTAGCATATGCAAAGAGGACTACAGAATTTGGAAATTAAGCCGACAGGGCTTAAGTCGACAACATGATGACAGAAAAACAGCAGCAGAGAAAAATAACGAAACTACAATTATACATCCAATGGTTTGATTTCTAGAAATAGCATATACCTGTAGCATTTAGAACTCAGTAGTTAAGTTTGAATTTTTAAGAAATTAAGCATGTCAGCAGCATAGCAGCATAATATGTGATTCATTTGATTCTGTTAAACTAGTTGTTAGCTCAAAAAAAGACTATATTACGATTTGATAACGATTGCTAATCGCAAGCAAATAACATGTTTATCAATTGTTTTCTTTTTTTAAAAGTAAAGTCAAATGGTTTTAACCTGAAACCAGAAACATGGCCATAATACAGTTGGAAAATATTCAATAAACGCAAGAAAACAGGAAAAAAATGACTTGTTATTTGAAAACTTCAACTTCAATTAAAAAATAGATGGCCTTGAAGCTCTTTGAATTTCATAAAATTGAAGAAAAGAACAGAACTTAAAAAATTCAAACTTCAGAAAAATTTCAAGACTTTTTCCTGAAAAAAACAAGCAAACAAAATCATCAAGACTGGTTTAAAATTCTTCATTACTACATCAATCGATAATAAAGCAAAGTACCTTCTTCGACACTGAGGCCTGCCTCTCTCAAAAGATAGAGCATGTTTGGGTTGGAGATGAATCTTTCCAAGTTGGTCGTAGCCGAAGAGGTAGCAGACGACTCTCTGTGTCTGTTCATATAAAGGTGAGCTGGCAAGATTCCATTGGGCCCAAAGAGTCCAGGAATCTAAATATCATTCAAAAATAATTGTTATTGATAATGAAAAAAAAATCAGTAACATTATATAAAATTTACTATTCAGTATAGTAAAACATTCAGTACTTAGGATCAAATTTCCCTACTGCTTACTGACATTAAATTGAGCAGGTTGTTTCCAGACCAAATGCAACTTAAACTAGAATAGCTTCTCATTGACACTACAAAAAGCTACCTGCCTGCACGTAGTAGGATATGAAAGCGATGGCATAGCACAGACTGACGCCACAGAGAAATGTCTGTCTGCTTGTCTCCACCAACTTCGTCGTCAAACTCACCATTCTGTCAATCACAGGCGGCACTGCAGGGCCAAAACAACAGCAAATCTGAAAAACAACACAATACATAGCTGGATTTATTTTACTTTAACGAGCGGTTAATAGGAACTAAGACGAGCAAATTACACGCTTCCAGGGTCAAAACAACAACAAAGCTTAAACATATACAAGATTATCAGCTAATCTTACTTCACATTTAAGATTTATCTTTTATCAGAGAGTAACCTACGAGCTCTTTGATCAATCAGCGTGTTAAATAAAACACTTGGGATTTTTAAAACCGTGAAATATCAATCTGACTTAGCCTCAACTAATAAAACAATCAGCATTGTCCATGAGCAACCAGCTTCTTTATTGAGAAAGGATGAAATAGGTTTAGCGGCGCAAAGAATGACCGGCCTGCGTCAGAGGTATTGACAGCATCAGGGTCAGCAACGAAAATATAATAATGAACCATAATAAATTTGTTTTCAAGCTGAGCGCGCTACAAAAATGTGTGCAAAGTATAGTTCAGCATTTGAAGAGCACCAGCTTGAGCGGATACTGAAGGCTATCCAGCCTGTTTAAGGTACCGCAGACGAGCTTTCCAATTCTTGAGAATCATACGTTTGTCAAAACTCAATTGATTGTGAAAAATTTCACATTTTGATACTTAGAAATAAGAAACTTTGAAAATAGACTATCTGATTACTTTAAAAAGGCCAAAAAAAGATATCAATGCAATGCTCAAAATGAATTTGTTTTTCAACAAATGAATGATTCATAACAAGTTGTTCTAGTGTAAGCTGTGGTTCAAGTTAAGCAAGCGATCAAAAAAATAGTCTTCCAAAAAATACAAGTTTTGAATCCACAATATAGTAATCTCATAAATTGTGCAATTACTTACTTCATTCGGATTCATTCAATTAGAAAAATTTTGACAACACCTTTGTCAAAATCAAACAGAACGTTGCATAGTTTAATTCTCAAAAAATTTAACATAACGTGTATCAAAAGCTCTGACATCAATCAGATTTTTAATTGATAAAAAAATCTTTATTTTACTGGAAACTTATAAAAAATAATTAAAACTTGCGACCTCTACGAGTTCCTTAACAGCGCCATAAAAAAATAAAAAATATAAAACACGCCATATCTCGGCTATTAAGAGGATTACATCAGTCATATTTGGAGGCCCGTATTTGCAATCCCAGAGATTACCTTGAAAGCACATCACCATATTAAAACCACCAAACCTTGAAGGCCAAAGCAATTTGAAAAGTTTATTTAGAGGGCGGAGTTGCAACCCCATAGTGTACCCTGGGACCTCCCCACCATAGTGTAAGTTTTCATATCTGAGTTTTTTTAGAGGTCGGAATTGTAACCCCATAGTGTACCCTGGGACCTCCCCACCATAGTGTATGTTTTTCAAATCTGAGTTTTTGAAAAAAAAAGCAATTTGAAAAGTTTATTTAGAGGGCGGAGTTGCAACCCCATTGTGTATCCTGGGACATCCCCACCATAGTGCAAGCTTTTCATATCTGAGTTTTTGAAAAAAAAGAGAAAAAATCTTTAAAAGCCATATCTCGAAAGGAAAAAGAATCTGAGCAGTCGTTCAAAAGAATTTGAGCAGTCAAAAACTAGAACAATTTGAGCAATTTGAAAAGTTTATTTAGAGGGCGGAGTTGCAACCCCATAGTGTACCCTGGGACCTCCCCACCATAGTGTAAGTTTTTCATATCTGAGTTTTTGAAAAAAAAAAGCAATTTGATAAGTTTATTTAGAGGGCAGAGTTGCCACCCCATAGTGTACCCTGGGACCTCCACACCACAATGTAAGTTTTTCATATCTGAGTTTTTGAAAAAAAAAATCATTAAAAAAGACATCCTCGAAAACAAAAAGAATTTGAGCAGTCATATGTGGAGGGCAGAGATGCAACACCATGTGTACCATGAGAGCACTCCACGATAGGGTTGACAATTTCATGACATCTTCTTTAAAAACTAAAAAAAAAACAGATGACCTTGAGAACATAAGTTGAATTCAATAAAATGCATTAAATTTTGCAAAAGTGTCGAAAAATTAACCTGTCAACATCAGGACTTCTTAAACATGTGTCAAGTGAAACGCCAATTAATTATGGTATAGATAGATTTACATGGCTTTATTTACAGTGCCATATATTAAAAAAGCCTAATGGTATTTGGGTTGAACAAAATGCGTAAAAATTTTTTGAGCTACTTTCATTTAGAAACCTATTAGAACCTTATTTTCCGAAATATTAAGTTTTTGATTATTATTTACACCCAGTATTTGAAATTTCGCTTAATTCCAGAAAATGGTTGTTCAACTGGTTTGCGGAAATTTTTGTCCGCTTTGCCATAAATTGAAATTTTACTGTATTGACTGTCATTTTATTCGCTGCAACCCATTTAGATATTTCACAAGTAAGACCACTTTCTATATTACATACATTGTTTAAATGTCCATGCAAATTTGTATCATGAGCGAGCCAAATTATTTCAGTTCTGTGCGGCTTCAGGAAGATCATATATAAGAAGCAGGAAAAGGATTGGATCAATCACTGAACCTTATGGAAGACTAGATTCCACAGTCTTCATGTCCGATGAAGCACCGTCGTGGCGAACATTTTTTTTTCATTAGAGAGATTTCGGGAGAGAGAGAGAGAGAGAGAGAGAGAGCACGGCACCTTAACCTATATGTTTGGCATTTTGCAAGGAAAACGGAACAATGAAGTGTAGCGAGGCCGTTGGACATCTAAAAGCATACATTACACCGATTTTTTTCATGTGTTTGCCCATCAAAATATTTTCTAAGAGATCCAGTATTACATCAAATTGCTTGACAGTTAATGAATCTTTTAGTAATACACTTCATCAAGAGTTTTTTGAAGTTTAACGAAAATTGAAAAAAGAGAAACTGGTCGGTAATTGCTACACACTAATCGATTACATCCTTTGTTTTAACGGACTAATTTAACAACTTTTGATCATTTTCAATAGGTTAAGCTCGCAACTTCATTAAAAATTTCAATAAAAACTGCAAAACTACAGGATTACTTCTCTTTAAAAACTATATAAGGTTCCGTATTAATTTTGGTTTGATTTGTTCAAAAATTTCAATAATTCATTAAATACTTCCGAACTATTTTTAAATAAGCAGAAATATTGAATCTGAGAGTTCAAATTTAAGCCAGATTTGGCCCAATTGGCACGAAAAATCCTTCAGATAATCAGCAGTTATTGCATTTTGTCTGCTGTAACCCTTTGCTCAAATTTCAAAAGCAAAAAAAAATTGTTTTTTGTACTTTTGTGATGTCTTTTTTAAAAATATATTGACATAATGATTGAGAGTTTTTGAATTTTCAAATAAGTTGGATTTGTAGTTTTGTGATTTCTCATTTTAAATGACATTGGCATAGTGATCATTTTTCTTCTTTGAATAGGTTTTAAAAATTTATGCGTTTTGATGGTCTTTTAGGGGTGCAAGGATTTTTCTCTCAATTATCAATCCGTACACTTCAAAATTTTTTGATTTTGTTTGAATGGTTTAAAGTATCTAAATTAGTACTTAATGTTCGAATCAAGTAATTGAAGTTCAAATACAAAAAAAAATCAAGCTATGTTCTGCATTTAAAATTTGAAACTCAATCAAAATTTCATCAATTGTGTGTATAGATCCCAATTAAATTCAATTTATTTTTATGGTCTTTCAATAAAATCCAGTTTCTTCACTTTAAGGCAACCTTTTCAGTTGCATCCCATATTGCTTCTGAGTTCAGCTCAACAAAAAAAAACAGTGATCAGACTTCGTTTTTTTCTGATTTTGTGAAGCTGCAATCAAATTTTGTGAAAACAAAATCAAAAGCAGCAATACTAAATCAGCTAATCCTGTATACTCGTTTTATGGACACAAGTTAAAATACAAAAATTTCTTTTGATCAATCAATTTCTGTTCTTGTTTAGAACTCTGAAATATCTCTATTCAGATCTCTAAACGAAGATGAAACAGTTGTGTCATTAAAATATTAACAGATTTTTCATTTTTATTCTTGGCGGTTTGTACATAGACGTTATACCGTATTGGGTTTCGTTGTCAGTATTTGACTTTTATTTGTGCAAGTCTTATCGATCAAGTTCATTTCCACTTTTTATCGTCTGATAGCAAAACCCCCTCCTCTTTTTGATACTGTTTGCTAGATTAAGATTGAATAAATTTGTCGAAAAAAAAACATTCAATCGGAAAAAACTAAGCTAATTTCCACTTCGAACAAGATATGGTTTCTGCGATAACGTTTCAACAAAAATATGAGGTTCGTCATAGTTTATTACCAAGGAGCTCAAGTTTTTTAGCGGGAGTACATCACTTCAACTCGTCTCCAAACCTGTGCATTTGCTTTATTTTACCGAAATACAAAGCTGTGTTTTTGCATTAGGGTTGTTGCGTGTCAGCAAGGATATATTTTGATTAACTAATTTAACTCTTGAAGAATCACTGTCAGCAGAAAATGGCATCGAACGTTTCGGCAAAACATCCTACGTTAGCAATTATAGAAAAAAATTGCTCCTTATTTCAAAACTTTTTATTAAAAAAAAAACATTTTTGTCTCCTCATTATACCAAAATTACTGTTACAAAAAAATCAATTCTTTAGTAGCGTGTACCGCACCTCCGGTGCTTCGAATTTTCAACAACTCAAAAAACTATTCTTTGAGTGTACTCTGACAGCACCCAATTACAAGGTTCGTAATTAAAAATTTTGCAACGTTTTTTATTCAAGTTTTTTATACAAATTTTGAAGAACCATAAAACTTTGTGAATTTTTATATAAGTTCTTCAAAAAATTTAAAATGAACTAAGAAACGTCCCATCTGGGAAACTGAAAGCAATTGAGCAGTCGCATTTGGACGCAAGATTTGCACCTCCTGAGAGCACACTTACAGTACCCAACTACGTTGGGAAAATCAAATTTTGAGAAACTTAAGTTTTCTAAAAGAAGTATTTTTTTGGAAACCAGAAAAAATTCACATTTCAAAAACTACCAACATTAAGTCTTTTTTGATGGCAATATTCGCAATCTTTGAAAGTATACAACTACAGGGTTGGGAATTTCAATTTAACGAATTATTTTCTTTTTGAATTTGAGGTTTCTGAAAATTTCCAAACAAATCACAAAAATCGTCTTATCTCTTAAGCCAAAATGAATTGGGCCTTCTTAATTTGAGGCAGAATTTGCAAACCCTGAGATTACTCTGACAGTTCCCCAACTACAGTTTCGGAATTTCAAAATTTGAAGAAAAAAAATTAATTTTTTAGAAAAATCACAAAAAACGTCATATCTGGAAAACTGCAAGATTTTGAGCAGTCCTAATCAGAGGCAAGTTTCGCAACCCCCTGAGAGTACCCCCAAAGATTCCAATAACACGATTGAGATCTTCAAAATTTTGAAATTTCTTAACTTAAGTTTTTTTGAAAATCTCGGTGAAAATCATAAAAAACGTCATATCTCGAAAACTACAAGGATTTGACCAGTCATCTTTGGCAACGAAATTCACAAGTTCTGAGATTACCCTGACAGCCTCACTACTGAGATGGCAATTTCAAATTTTGTGAAACTTTGTTCATCTAAATTTTCTGAAAATTTTCGAAAAAAATCAAAAAAACGTCATATCTCAAAAACTACAGGGATTTGAGCAGCCATAATCAAAGAAAAGATTGGCAACCCCCTGAGAATACCCTTACAATAACCAACAACAGGATTGAGATCTTCAACGTTTTGGAATTTTTATCTAAATTTCTTTGAAATAATCACAAAAAACGTCCTATCTCGAAAACTACAAGGATTTGAGAAGTGAGAATTGGAGGCAAGATTCGCAACCCCTGAGAGAACCCTGACAGCACCCAACTACTGGGTGAGAATTTCAAAAATTGAGAAATTTTTAAACATTTTTCAAGAAATTTTTTGAAAAACCTCGAAAATTGCCTATCTCGTTTAACCAAAAGGATTTGGTTATTCATATATGGAGGCCAGAATCGCAAAACCTGGATCTGGCTGGGCGCGATCCACTGAAATCAAACTGGAACATCGAAAAAAAAACTGAACCATTGCAATATACGATAACTTAAACGTGAAAAAATTCATTTGTTAAACATGCAAAAATAATACATTGAAAAAGCTTAAACTTGGCGAGATAGTGAAGACCGAATTTAAATATTTAATAAAAGTTAATAGATAGATTATAGATGAAAGTTAAAAAATTAGACGAAGGGTAGACAGACAATCAAATTAGGCAGGTATACAGACAGACAGACTTAATATGGCCTCGAAAAAAATTCTGAAAAATTAATGACCTTGCGAAACACTAATTGAAAAATTGTCTTAAGCGTTGCAATATATGATATAGCTTAAACATGAAAAAATTCGTTCGTTAAAAAAGCAAAATTATTATGCTTAAACATGGGAGATTGTTTTTTTTGCTAACTGATGTAGCATTTTTCTCTATCACCAACCAACCGAATGTATTCTACGTCCAACAATTGGGCACCTTTTTTTATCGCCTAATAATTTATTGGTTAATTTGTTTAATTAACAAATGTTAAAAATGCAAGTAAGTATATAATGACAGTGAAGATTAATACAGAGTGATGCGATCTTAACTGACTCTTAAAAAAAGGAAAAAGTGAAATTTGTTCAATCAAAAAGTTCTTGTTCTAATTTTTTTTCTCGTTTTCAATAAAGCAGCATTCCAAAAAACTCTGTTTAAGCTATTGAATCCAATGCGAATAGCATTTTTTGTTACACAGAGCACTGACAGTAGGAAAAGAGTAAAGGAACGCAAGACAAATAAAAACTGAAAAATTGTTTGAAAAAACTTCAAAATTCACTTCGCATACACAAACAAAAATATGACCAATAACGCTACTGGGGAAAACTGAATGAGTAAAACTTTGAGTTTACAAAATTTCTAAAGAGATGCACGCCAATTATGAGTCTACAATTGCTAAGTGACGCAAGCCAATTAAGACGCATTAGCAGCATCAGTCAACTTGGAAATTTACAAAATAACATGCCTCAATTTATAAAGCGGACGCATTTTAGCTAGTATTCGAAAAATTTCATTAAAAAATCCGACCCTGCCCAGGTTCGAACGTTCTTATTTTGTTGTGGGTCTTCTTCCCTACCTCTAAGCTACAAATCCATGAAGCTAAAGTGCTATTTGTAATATAATAGTCTGTGTTAATATCTTTAGCATTGCCTGTACTTAATAGCTGGTTATTGATCAAAATGAACAAATTTTTTCGCAACAATATTTGCGTCGCAATAACAATTGCGATGTAGGTTGGAAAAAAAGAGTTAATACTATAACACAAGCTTTTTTGTGTAAATATAATATAATATCCATATATAATCCAAAAAGCACTGGTCATCAATTGTTCGTAAAATTCAAAGAGCTTTGGGGGAACAATTTTGATTTACATTTTCCCTTAAAGCTCATTGAATTTTACGAACAATTGATTACCAGTGCTTTTTGGATTAAATTAACACATTTTGAGAAAACTGGATCAATAATTAAAATTTTTATTCCGCAGCGAAACTTATTTAATAAACCGGAACTCATTCACGCCAAGTTCACTTTCCTTATGGGAGAGCGTAATTTGTGGTACATTTTGCAAATGCTCTTGAAGTTAATTTGGAGAAATTAAGTTGTTTTTAACGACATAAGACCTGGTTGAGAATTTACTTTAATTAATAGAAAACACGAAGAACAACGCCAATAAAAATTAGGAAAAGAGTTAATGAACGCAATGAAACAAAGAAACTGACTTCCTTTTCGAAAAATACTGCAAGTAAGAAAAATCATTCTTTCAAATAAGAAAAACATGACTTGAAGCTCTTTTATTTGTTGATAAATTAACGTAACTGGATCAATAGATCTTGTTTTTATTCTGCTAAGAAATTTTAAAATTAAAATCCACTTTCGAAATTAGAAATCGATCACGTTTTTTTTTGCCTTCAAACTTTTGCTGCTTGATAGTGGAGTTTGCTTTCTTTTCAATAGAAGTATCGAACTGAACTTTGAAAAAAAAGACTGAACGATTAAAAACTTTTTCCTCTGAAGACATCATCGCAACCTATATAATACTACGTTCATCGACTCTTAATCAACTTGAAAACTAAATTCAGAGTTCAGCTTAAAAATTTTTTCACGGAATTTCTACGTCTGCTATCAAAGAGTGAATTTAGATAGAGCTCCGCTGAGAAAGTTATTTCAAAAATTGAAGTCGGAACAGAAAGCGTTTTCTCGAATAACTGTATGACAAAAAAAATCAATCAACAGTCATTGGCACTTAAAACACGTAAATAAATAAGTCGTCAGCTCTCAAGAGGACAGGTGGCGTTTTCCTCTTTAATCCAGACCCTCGAATTGTTACATCTATTCCTTCAGTTTGTTCATAACTTCGTACCAGTTATTTGCAGGATTTGTTGCAATAAAATATGCAAGTCTCGCTTCCTCAACTCGATGAAAAAAGTCAAAGCGTTGTCGCATTTAAATATTCTGATGCGTATTAATTTCAAATTCTACAGAGTACTGGCGATAGAAACAATATAAATATTGAATAGAATAGAAATATCTTTCTGCAGCCAAGACAGCAATTCTTTGACCGACTGAAATTAATTTAGACTTAATTATAAACTAAAGTACTCAACAGAAACGTTTCCAAAAGAATGAAGCTAACTAACAAATAAAAATGTCAAAACTAAGCAAATGATTATCACATGATTTCCTACCCGGTTTTAACATTTTTCAAAAAAATTTCATAGTGAAGACTTATGTAGATTGTGTGCATTCACTAATCAAATATCTGTGAAGCAATCTTCAATTCAAAACTGCGCAATCAATGTATGACAGAAACAAAATGATCAGCAGTGTAACAGCTCCTCAATAATTAAATTTCAGTGGCATGCATTCCAGGCCTCGGAGGACTTGGTTTCTTGACAGGGTTCCCCAATCTGACTTGACTGTCTGAACTTATGATTGGGATATTATTCCGCATGTGATGTGTGATAAGATGACCAACACTTTCGAAAATGTTGTTTTTTGTTCTCACACGGCCATGCGGGTCAACTAAAAGTAAGTGCTTCACAACACCTCCTTGGTACCCGGATAGAACGTATTGCTTTGTATCAGTAGCAGCCGCTTGCTTCTCTCGGACCAAAAAGTCGCCATCTTTCCTTAGCCTCCGTTCGCTTTCCGTGCGTGAAATAGCGCCATGGAACCAAACTTGAGAATTAAGTGGAAGAACGCTTTCTGTCTGAGGTATGGCAATCAAATTTTCATCAGCAGATGACGCATTTGAACTCCGGTTTCCCGCTTTATTAGCAACTGTGCTGGTCTGCTGGTTTGATAATAAATCTGGCATGTTTAGATTCGCATGTGGCGATGGCACCAGTTTTCCGTCTCCCGGTTTCGGAGACTTGCGGTCTGGGATTCTGGGTACATTTCCAGGGTCCGTGATATTAGTTCCAGGCGCTGGATGCTGAACGTGGTGAGACTGGTTCATAATGACGGCTAGATTGGAAGCAGCTTGTGAGTTGTCTGAAAATGTCACTCCAGGAGCATTTCTCCTCGGCATCGGCACCGGAGGACTGGACTGGTAAAATGTCTGCATCTGTTTCTGTTGGTTCAACTGTTGGTTCGGTGACGTCATAATTTGGTCCAGTCCATTCGTCGGCGTGAAACTGTTCCTGAAGTTCACAGATCCATTTGGATTCCCCGAGTTTGAACTCAAATCAGTGTTTACGGACATCGCCTGATTAAACCCAATTCCATTTTGAGGATGAGAATTTTGATTCATATTTATGTAAGGGGCAGGGTTTTGGGGCACAAAGTTATCTTCAAATCCCTGTCTAGGACCAGGAGGTTGTACATTTTGCATCATGTACTGCGAGTTGCGCTGACTGATCATACTTTGACGATGGTTCGAAAGCATTGAAGGATCTTTCGAAAGTCGACGGTCTACTAATTGATTGATGCAGTTACTGTTTTGCGAGTATTGAGATGCCGTTTCGTCGCCCCACTTCGAATCTGAATGAAAGAAAACTCAATTTTCGTTTGAATTCAACCCACAACTAGCGAGCTTTGATTGCTACTAACCGTTTGTTATCATTTGAGGCCCTGTTCTCAAAACCCCGTTTGTATTTGGAGGCATGTTGTTTAGAAGACCACTGCCCGGATTTCCTTGAATATGTTGCTTATACCTGAAATGAGATTTAAGTACAAGCATATGGATTACTGAAACATGAATGGAAAAACGAATCTGAATTTATAAAAAAGCTCCTGAAATGCTACAGCGAGACGCTTAAGATATTGTCGCGAATTGTCGCTTGCGACGAATTGTCACCTCACATAATTTAAGCCATGTATTTCAGACTGTTGTTTTGGTATTGTTAATACATTGCTAAAATCAAATATTTTCAACGAGCTAAAAAAAATTCAAACCGAAGTTCAAATGCTTGTCCGATTGTAGCTATGACGTCAGGGGCTAGGGCGGGGACTTCCACCACGTGACATGCCCGCGAGTTGTCGGCGTCTTTGGCAACGTAGCCTATGAACTCACTCGTTTCACCGTCACCGCCTGAAAACCAGGATCTGAATTATCTGCGTCATAACTGCGTCTCAATGCATAAAGCATTCAATTAACAGATTTTACAGTGGCACTGTTTCATGGAAGACTCAAATTGTTGACTAAAATGGCTTAGGCTTCAAAATTAAGAAAACAGGGTTAACCTCCCGAATTATAACCGAAATTACAACGATCGTAATCTGATAACCGGCCGAAAAGTTAAGCAACGATTAGGTTACTGCTCATCACATAAAGTGAATATATATTAGTAAAGTCATTCAACTAAAGGAGACCCAGAAAGATGGACTTTTCACACAAACATAGCCAACTGACAGTTGGAAAACGGTAATGAACGCAAGGAAACTGAAAAAAAACTGGCTTGTTTTTTTTTCAAAATCTTAAACTTTTGAGTTTCGAATAAAAAATTAGTTGGCCTTAAAGTTCTTTGAATTTATAGAACAATTTATGATGGACACTTTTTTTGTTAAAATTAACCCAATTTGAGAAAACTGGATCAATAAATAACTTTTATTTCGCTGGGAAGTCTGATAATTATTTTCCAATTTCAAAATTAGAAGTCGATCTCGTTTTTCGTGACCTTAACAATTTTGCAGTTCGATAGTGGAGTTTGACTTCCTTTTAACAATAGAAATGCACTGACCTTAAAAAGAAATCACAAGTCAAATCGCGAAAAATCAAAATTGAGCGTGAACAAACTTTGTACTTTTTCCTGAAAAGAAAAACAAAAAAATCAGCAAGACCTATATATGGGTCTTCACTACGTTCATTACTCTTAATAAACGAACTTTCAAATTTCAAAAAATATATATCACCTTTCAGCTCTTTTAATTTCAAGAATCTTCGATGATTGACTTTTTTCAACAAATCTAGTTCAATGAGAAAACTGACAATTTTTTCAAAATTCGAAATTTCAATCGCTTTTTTCTTTTGATCTAATTGAACTTTCGTTATTTGAGAACGTGATTTTCCTTCTTTTGGTAAATTAATTAAATAAACTTGGAAAAATCCAATCGTAGCTTGATTAAAATAAAAAACAAATCTAAATAAATGTTTTCACTCGGTCCATTGAAACTTAATGGTTAGTTTAAGTTCATATTTCGGCTAGTTGCTCTACCACATAATTTATCGTCCAACACCTTGAAACTTGTGAAATGTCTAACTTTCAGACCAAATTTCCGGCACAGACTACGAGTTGCCTTCAAGAACTGGCTTCCGGCACAGACTACGAGTTGGCTTCAAGAAAGCGGCAAAAAATTGACTTAGAAATCTAATTCGAGAAAACGGCAAAAAAGCAACTGAAAAACGAACAAACAATGAGCTAGCAGACTTCTCGCAAAATATCCTATTTCTTCGGCACGAACAAAAAATTAATATTCTTGAGGTAGTCTGCTGACCTGATGCGAATGAGATTGAGCTCATTTCGTGTTTGAGTACCGGCTTCTGATTGTCCACTGACATGAGGGTTATTGCATCGGTGGATATGGTCAGCAACACTCTCGATCCCGCACTGGGTGAGGTGTAGCGAGTGTCTATCATGCGACTCAGCTCAGCTGCACAACAAAAGACAACCATTACACTTGATAACATTCAAAATAGAAGCAAGGGCTTTTGCGAGAAGAACAGATTAAGGGCGGATGAGCACTTTACAAGCACAACCAAGCATAGACGACAGAGTTAAAAAATTTTAGTGATCTCCAGAAAAATAAAAAAAATCTAAGCTTTATATAAAAATTCTATATGCTTGCGTTCTTTATTTATCAAATCGGAATATAGACTTCTTTCGGGCTAACAACTTGTTAAACAAAATCACTGTGCTTACTCATTGGACAGTACAAAATTATTGGCCAGTAGGAGGACCACATTCAGGTGCTGACATGCTCAAGCTCATGAAAATCCAAAATAAACTACTGGACTACTAACATTACAGTTATGTGTCATTTTGATGTCTATTTTTAAAGTCATTTTGATGTAATTCAGTATTTTGTAAATTAAATAGATCCAATTTTGTATAAATTCATGCTCAATTTTTTCGCAAGACAGGTTTAAATCTAAATCGATGAGTTATCGAGAGACTCGCCTCATTTTGCGTCATTTGGAGGGTGACAAAAATATTTATGCGTGTGCTTCAGGGTGGAGCGATGTAAAAACTTCCGAGCTTCAAATTTTTCTGGTTAAATTTTCGCGACAACAATTTAGAGTTATGCTCAACGTGCGTCTACCTAAGTACTGTCGACTTAATCCCCGCTAGATAAATTGTGCCTGAAATCTAATCCAACGCTGGCAATTGTGTTCCATGGCATGTTTTCTTCAAATTGAAATTAATTCGTCGAGACAAGAATTTGGGTAGCAGCACTTTTTTTCATTATTTTTTGCTCAAATAATTGCTTTGTTTGGTATATTTCCTCTATTTTTCTGTAGTATAGCTTGCCATGCTGTTTATAAGGTATCGCAAGTTGTTCGAAGCTCTGCTTTGCCTCGGCGTCCAATTTCAGGAATGTTTATACAAATTTGATCAAAAAGTCAACCCAGTTTCAAAAAGCGAATGAACAGAAAAAGGAAACCGAAAAAAAAAACGATTGAAAGAACAACGAATCGATTGAAATTTTTTTGAACATTTTTAAATATTGAAATTTGAAAAAAATAACATACAACACAAAGATACAACACAAAGATAGCATGACAAAATAGAAGTAAAAAACCAGACAAAAAGAAGCTAAGTCGAAACAAAAGTTTTTAAAAATTTCGAAAGAAGCCGCCTTGCCTACCGAAAATATTCATATACTTAACTTCGTAAAAAAGTATGACAAAAAGGACAATTGAAAATAACGACAGCGTCGAAGCGGTAGAACAGCCCGTCAGCCCGAGTTCATAAAAAACTAACTTTCAAAAATCTTAATTTACCCCCTCAAAAGACACATGCTTTAACTTGTTTCGCTCATCCAACGATGCAATATGATATCGACTAGGTATAAATCGAAAAAAGAACCAACTACACAAAAACCAAGAAAAACGATGAAAATATGCCGAACCGTAGTTGGAAAATTTAAAAACAAATCAAACAAATATAGACACAAAACGAGGCTGCTCTTCGCAAACACGAGAAATCGACACAAAAGCAGCCTTAAAAAGTGAACTAAAAAGTATAAATAAGCCTCGAATTAGTAAAACTTTGCTACATATCGGATTCGAATCTACGACCTGCCCACTCGGCCCCCGACTCTTAACTAATCGAAACACTAGTCTTATCTATTCGAAACACTCTTAACTATTCTAACACTAGTCTCAAATAAAGCAGCTACATATACAAACTCGAATTTTTAAATTTTCTGGTATAATTAAGAACAATTGTAGTTGGAGAAGAGTAATGAGCGCAATGAAACTAAAACAAAAACTGATTTTTTAAAAAAATCTTAAGCTTTTGAATTTAGAAAAAAACAAATACATGGACTTAAAGCTCTTTGAATTTGTAGAACAATTTATGATGGACACTTTTTTTGTTAAAATTAACCCAATTTGAGAAAACTGGATCAATAAATAACTTTTATTTCGCTGGGAAGTCTGATAATTATTTTCCAATTTCAAAATTAGAAGTCGATCTCGTTTTTCGTGACCTTAACAATTTTGCTGATCGATAGTGGAGTTTGACTTCCTTTTAACAATAGAAATGCAATGACCTTAAAAAGAAATCACAAGTCAAATCGCGAAAAATCAAAATTGAGCGTGAACAAACTTTAGACTTTTTCCTGAAAAGAAAAAAAAATCAGCAAGACCTATATATGGGTCTTCACTACGTTCATTACTCTTAATAAACGAACTTTCAAATTTCAAAAAATATATATCACCTTTCAGCTCTTTTAATTTCAAAAATCTTCGATGATTGACTGAAAGAACAAAAAACACGATTGAAAGAACAACGAATCGGTTGAAATTTTTTTGAACATTTTTAAATATTGAAATTTGAAAAAAATAACATCAAGTTGAAGCTCTTTGAATTCAAATAATGTTAACTCTTGGAACCATTCCACTGGGGTAATATTTTGAAACTAAAACTGCAGTTTTGAAACCAGAATTCATTCACAATTTCGTGACCAATGTTTTTTTTGCTGTTCGAAAGTGCAGTTTGCCTTCATTTAACAGAGAAAATGAAGTGATCTTCAAAAAATTGCAAAAAAAATCAAATTTGAGCGTGAACAAATTTTTAACAGAATCAAAGCAGAGCTTCGCACCACTTGCGATACAACACAAAGATAGCATGACAAAATAGAAGTAAAAAATCTGACAAAAAGAAGCTAAGTTGAAACAAAAGTTTTTAAAAATTTCGAAAGAAGCCGCCTTGCCTACCTAAAATTTTCATATACTTAACTTCGTAAAAAAGTATGACAAAAAGGACAATTGAAAATAACGACAGCGTTGAAGCGGTAGAACAGCCCGTCAGTCAGTTAAAAAACTAACTTTCAAAAATCTTAATTTACCCCCTCAAAAGACACATGCTTTAACTTGTTTCGCTCATCCAACGATGCAATATGATATCGACTAGGTATAAATCGAAAAAAGAACCAACTACACAAAAACCAAGAAAAACGATGAAAATATGCCGAACCGTAGTTGGAAAATTTAAAAACAAATCAAACAAATATAGACAAAACGAGGCTGCTCTTCGCAAACACGAGAAATCGACACAAAAGCAGCCTTAAAAAGTGAACTAAAAAGTATAAATAAGCCTCGAATTAGTAAAACTTTGCTACATATCGGATTCGAATCTACGACCTGCATGTAATAAATTGGAATATAAAAAACTGAAGGCCTCTACACTAAATTTGCATGTAATAAATTGGAACGCATAAAGCCAAATTATGCATATATTATGCATTTCACAAAAATTGCGAGATATATTGAGTTGAAAATTTTCTGAAATCAAATTTTTACACAGAGGCCAAGCTTTGCTTCGCAAACACTTTCAAGGCCACGACAAAACGCAGCTCTATAATGCAATAATAAAAAATGAAAATAATCCTCGAATTAGCAAAAATCTTTATACCTCTGAGATTCGAACCTGCGACCTAGAGATTAAGAGGCTCACACACTAACCACTAAGCAACGGAAACTTTGGTACAAATAACCACTCATTCACAAATGAAGGAGAGAACAAATGCTATGCAATTTCCCATTGCTACAGTGAAATTTCCAAATAAGTGAACACTTTTAAGGAACACTTTTGTTTGCGAGATAAGTTAGAAAAAAGAAGGTTCGTAATAACACACTAAGCTGATAGCAAGTGCAATTATAGTACTTTTGTTTGAAGCAAGCAGCTTTTTTCTATTCATTCGATGGATTGAAAAGGCCTCAACTTAGTACTAATCTTATGACAAAGCACATTTTATCAAATAGCCGTAACGGAGCCACCAAAAGTGGCATCAATATTTGCTACTTAGCTTGGGAAAAAAGAATATTCGTATTCTTAGACTACGCTCACTTAGGCTCACTAATGTAAATAGAACTGGTATTTGAAACGCGAACACGCTTACAACAAGTCTGGAATGCAGATTTACAAAAGTGGTTGCAGATACGAAAAAAAAATTCAACTAAAATTCAGCGAAAAACTTGGAACTCAATTACCTCCACCAATGGGCTTTAGAAATCGCATTCAGGAACTTGAAGAAAGCTTAACATTTACAAAGAGTCCGTGCTACTGGAACTAAGCCGACAAACAAAAACAAACAGAGGGACAATAGTGCTAAAAAGCAGAAACTTTCTAGTTTGAACAAAAAAATAGATCCCGGTCGGATTCGAAACTTTTGTCATCTCAAACAGGTGTTTTACTTCTATACCACATGCGCTGAATGGTTTATTAATTTTTATAAGTTCTTATGAAGCGAGATGAAACTTCAATTTTTGAATTTCAAAAAATGTATAACATTTATGGTCTTATAGCTCTCTGAACTATAACAAGAACTATAACTCTGAACTATAGCTCTTCATAACAAGAAAATGAACAGAACTTTCAAAAAAATCAGATGTCGAACCGCTAAAAATCACACAAACAAAAAACCATCATGCTCTATATAAGAGACTTCACAACGTTCATCGACTATTAATAATCATTTCGTTCGTTTACACTTTATCAGCGATGAAAGGAAAAACACTATCAGGCAAAAACTTCATTTATCTATGGTAAAATCGATGTAAAATACCGGTTCCACTTAAACTAAGCGCCGCATAAATTGAAGTTTACCAAATTATTCCTCTGGTATCACAACAAACTGAAATTTCCAATACATTTTCTTGTTAATTCTCTTACTTTTCTGCAGCTGTTCATTTGGCGTCCAGTTTTGCAGGTGTTTATAGTGAGTGAAATGCACCACTTGGCAGATAGCTTCTCTAGCCAATAAAGTACGCTTGTCGAAGTCCAAATCTACAACACAAAGAAAAATATCAGTGCTCGACGTCCTTTTATGGATAGGAATACCAAAAACAGATCAATGCTAGACAATGAAATGAATGCTTTGAGGACAGATAATTTTTAATTTGTCCACTGATTATAAGACTTATAAGCGCTACACGATGATCAGAGCTTCTGCGTTCTTTTGAACCCTTAAGCGAAGGGTAATTATTTTCTTTAGAATCCTAAAAGCTCCCATAAAACTATTGCATGACCATGAAAAGACGAAACTTAGTAGCTTTTTAGTAGCTGGTCGGTTTCAGTTTTGTACATATTTGATTACGAAAAAACATCACACCTTACCTTATATTTAAGGTTACTGCTAAATTTAAGCAAGGATCGAAAAGTGTCATTTCAGTTGATTAGAAGTTTAGACATGGTTTAAGAGTGGGAAGGCTTTAAGAAATTGGCGTCTGATTTCAAATGAACAAATTCGTGATTAAATTGTGCTCAGATTCGTTGACCGAAGACGTTGTGACCAACAACGAACAATTTCAGATTATCTGAACATACTAACTGCGCATGCTCTCCTTAATGGCGACACATCCTACGTAGTTAACGTGGAATCTAACTCCGTCTCCTATGAGAGATTCGTCTGGATGGAGCCAGCCAGTTGTAGGCTTGGCAGACAGAGATCCACTCATCTGGTTCCAGCCAGACGCCTGAGAGGACAACTGATGTGGTTGCTGCTGCATGTTCAAATTGACATTACCGCCCACATGGATTCCATTTGTGGCTGGAAATGGGCTCATTCGATCATCAGACTCACAATTGCGATCAGCAGAGAGAATAAATGACCAACTAGAACATTTAATTACAATCTGAAAACATCATTTTATCAAAATCAGGAGCTGATGCAACAATGATTTCTCTCAGGTGCGGATCTAGGATTTTCACGAGGGGATTTTCAAAAAAGTTTCGAAAATTTTGTCGACCTTTTTTATAGGTTGACTAAATTGATTTTCCGAGCTCTCCCAAAGCACTCTAAAAAGACCTTGTTTTGGCCAGAAAACTGACCAAAAATTTGAAAAAAAACAGGCTAAATATTGGCGCCTTTAGAAAAATCTTAGGGTCCGTTAGCAAAAAATGGATATATCAAATTAGTGCATAGGGGGACACTTTCGGTTGACAGGGGGTCGAATCACTAAGGGAGGGAGTCGAACCCCCCCCCCCAAATCCGCTGGTGATTTATCTGATATATTTACGAACACTAGAAAAAAATGAGGCGAGAAAAATTTTGATTGCAACTAATACTTAAATCCGCTACTTCTTTGCTTGTTAATTTCAGATCTTTGCTGTCGGATTTCTTCCATTTTAAAAGCAAGTTTATTGTTCTTTTTCTCGATCCTTCTCAGCCTCTGTTCCTCTTTTTGAATTTTCTGTCGTTCTCTCGTTTCCTCTTTAGTTTCGTCTTTTCTCTTTATATTCGGCGGAATCCACTTGAGTCTATCCATTTCTGACTCGTCCGGATGGGGCAACTTTTCCGGGTAATCTTTTTCCAATTTCGGCATTCCTGATTGGTCCAATTGCACTTTAGTTTCAGCTTTTATAACCTTCGGTCTGTTGTAGATATTCGAGTAGGTTGACAGAATTGACTCGCAGTCGAATTCCGGTTTCGGTTCTGGTTCCGGAAATAAGTCATCCGAATCTACATCTGAAGCGCACTCTTGAAGTCTCTCCGAAATATCATCTATGGTTACTCTCATTTCTGGATCATCATCGCTGTCTACAACTGGTTGCCCTTTTCCTTCGCCATCTAGACCCAGTACGTGTAATACTGCAGGGTGGTCAGTTTTCAAATGCCCCTCAACCTCTTCGTGATCTAGAGCGCCAACTTCAAGGTCGTCATACTCACCATACATTATTTCAAAATGATCATCAAGATCAGTTTGACATTCACTTCTAGGAACTGCAGATGAAGTTAAAGAATACTCGGTGAATCTTGACTTCTGAGACTTGGAGTCCATGTAGTTATCTCCAAGGAGGAACTTTTTACGCTCTTCCAACAGCGGATCTGTATGCTGGTCCATTTCGGTCTCAGCTAAAACGTCTCTCCAGTCATCAGCTCGAGCGCCTTCACGATATACTTCGCAACTTCCATCTTCGTCTTCATAATCACCATCAAAGGCACCCAGTTCCGGAAAGTCATTATCGTAATTCTCATCTGCAACTCCGCCTGCAAGAGTTACAAAATCGTCTTCCAGATCGTCACAGAAATCTGTGAAATTGTCGGCCATAGTTTGTGCGATGTCTTCGTCCCAGTGGGGCCCTGGCTTTTCTTGAGCAGTGGCAGCCATTACGTTGTAGTCATCTACGTTCTCGACAGCTGTCAAGTGTGCCTCAAGAGCAACTAGAGAGGGGAAGTCGCTGTCGTTGAAGATGTCACTTTTACCACCTAAAACAATACATATTCTGATGAACAACTCTTCAATTCCGAAATTACTCAGATGTTGTGACTGCATAAAACTCTTAGAGAGAATATTCATTTTCTTTATGTCAAACTATTAAATCAGTGGCTTATGTTTCCTTGAAAGCTTTCTGCTGATTTACAAAGGCTTAGTTTGCCAGAAACGGATAATTTTAAACAAGAGCGGATTTAGGGAAGGGGAGGGGGTTACGGAAGCTCTTTCTCCTCAGTGATTCGACCCCCTTCCGAACCTTTGGTACTATTTTAATTCAACCAAAAAATGTCAACCAACGCAGGGTCGCTGGCAAGACATGAGACGGCTTGTACGAGGAGCCAACTGAAAGCCGAGGCTGCAACAGACCGCAAGCACAAGTACTGGCACAATACTGCAAGCCAAAATAAGAACCGCCGAGCCTACAACTATTATTGCTTTCACTTGCTGCCGTTGCACTTTCGTTGCGAAGTACAGAGGGTAGCTCAGTTCGCACACGAGGGGTCACCTGAGAGCCGAGGCTGCAAATAGACGCCGAAACAGATCCACCATCCGAGCCAATGATGGTACGGAACCGAAGACGTCTGGCAACCAAGGACGAAATTACCACAGTCTAGCCTTCATGATGCTTTTAACTTTTCCTCTCAAGCAAGGACGGGCAGGGGCCTCTTCTAGCAAGCTTTGCTTAACAGAACAGAACAAGAGCAGATTTAGGTAAGGGGAGGGGTTACGGACGCTCTTTCCCCTTAGGAATTCGACCCCCTGCTGACCCTTTGGTACTATTTTAATTCATCCATTCTTGGCTGACCACCCTTAAAAACACCCAAAACAGCCTTAGGCGGCCATATAGAAATTTTGAGAGGGAGTGCACGCCCAAAAACACAATTTCTTGGTCAAAATTTCCAAAGCCTAAAATCGTATTTTTTTCAGCTTTTTTATGTTTTCGCCTGCGGTGCAACAAATGTGGACAAAATGAGACTCTTATAGAGATTTGGGAGAGCTCATAAAATCAATTAAATAGATTTTAAAAAAGTCGACAAAAAGCCCCCCTCGAGCAAATCCTAGACCCGCCCCTGCGTTTAAAACAGCTGTTCTGAGATTTAAAGTACCCTTAAATTACCCTAGGGCATAATTAATTCCCACTGAATGTGGTCGAAGCAGCCAGTTACAATGCAAAAGCAATGGATGTCCAAACACGCATCGATTAACTGCAATTTTTGAAAACAATATCATGGAAACAATCTATTTTTGTCATAGATTTTGGAGGTTTACTAAAAACTTAATGCATGCAAACTTTTACTTCGCACGCTCAACGACAGGACAAAAATATCTGAAATTTTAAGATCTTTGAAAATTGGCACATAGAAAGCAAGAGACAGCTGGAAAATCGTCAAAGAATTAAAAATTCGAGAACAATACTCGTGGTTTTTTGCATCTTTTCATATTGTGAGCAACATACACCAAATGACATCACTCCAGATATCTTTCAATGATCTTTTATGATTGACGCATTTTCACAAGACACTTGATTTAGCAAGTGTAATAAAAATAATCCAATTAGAGAACACCGGATGAATATTCAAGTGTTCCGAACATTTGAAAAATGCGGAGTAACTTTGTACTCAGGTATTTGTTTTTTATTTATGTTTTCCACGCAATATCAGGTACCACAAATAACACTAGTGAGAACCCGACAAAAACTAGCTCTATAAAGTGCAATAAGAAAGTAGAAATGAACCTCAAATTAGTTTTAAAAAATGCGGCAACTTCTCGGATTCGATCTGTGACCTACTGCAACCAAGAGATTATGAGTCTCACGCACTAAGCACTCGGCCACGCATGCGTAATACATTACATACACTAGTCAGGGAAGAGATATACACTAGCAAATAGAGCAGAGAACAGGTGCTATGAAATTTCCGATGCTAGGTCGCGATTATTGCGAAAGTGCCGCCAAGTCAGTTTTCCAATTTTCAATAAACACTTTTATTTGAGTTAGGTTAGAAAAACAGAAGGTTGGTATTAATACACTAAGTACTGACTAGTGTGATCATCAGAAGGGGTCGAGCCATATATCAAATTAAAGCCCTTTCAGTCGTGATTCGAAGAATGACATTAAATTTTTCTCAGTGTCGAGAAAAACAGGCTTGATCTTTTCATTTTTGTCGAAGTTTCAGCTAATAAGGTCAGCGTGCAGGCTTAAAAAGGTAAGTATTTTTGTTAAGAGTTCGGTCAGAACATTCTGCGCTATTTGCAGTAACCGGCTATCCTTGTAATTTATTCAGCTTTGAATTTTTAACTCAAAATCATTAAGTTCAAACTAAGTCCAAATTAATTCTACGCTCCGATTCAATTTCTATAGCTGGATAGCATAATTTATCCAGCATTTTTTTATGAACTAATTTGAAAAGCGAGCTTTCAGAAATAAAGAAAAAAAACAAGAAAAAGAAACGCCCTCATCAGAAATAATTTACTTGCGGAAACCTAAGAAAAACTGGAAAAAGAACACTGGGAGAAAAACCAGAGGATTCGAGGAACAAGCACTAGCGTTACACCACTTCACCTTAGATCCTGCCAGCGTACCTAACATAAACTTGCATAAAACAGGCAAGAAGCGTGTCCGGCCAGCAACTTTCATTAACTTTTGCTAAAAACTAGAAGAAAATGACAAGACTTTAAGGTTGAAGACAAAACTATTTTAACTGATCATGATTGAGGCGCAGCCGCATTTCAATAACAATAAAAAGTGCACTTCGCTAACACAAACGATGAGAAACGGTCAAAAATTAGCTCGAAAAATCGGCGGAAACGACTAAATATATCTTGAAATTACAACAAGGATAGCTGGCTACTGAGCAAGTAGCACAGAATGTTCCGACCATAGTCTGTAGAAAATTATGGTTTAGAAAGTTTTGTTTCCAAATTAGTGTTTTTCCTGCTTTAAGTGATAAAAAGATCTGACCTCAAAAGTATAATTTAGGCAAATTAGACAGTCATAGTAATATAGGCAAATTGGACAAAAACGTTTGTAGAAAAACTATTTAAAAAAATTAAAAATTAAACAAAAAAGACTCCGAAAACTACTTTACTTGCTTAAAATTAGTTTTACTTGCTTAAAAGTAAGTTTTACGCAAGTAAAACATGCTTAAAATTAAGTTTTAAGGTCTTAAATTAGGCATAATTCAGCTTGTAAGCCTGCTCGCATGCTTTATTCGCCCGAATTAAGACAAAAAAAAGCGAAAATTTCAAACCGGTTTTTCTCGACACTGTGAAAATTTTTTAGAAATTTTTTAAAGTGATGGAATCACGACTGAAAGGGCTTTAATATGATACTTGAAAGGGCTTTAATTTGCGCTTAGACGTTGAAAACCTAGGATAAATCCATACAATTGCGCATAACTCATTGCAGCAAATTGACAAATATCCCCTAGTCAAACCTCAAAAAATTACGGAAAAAGATTGCAGATTAAATTGATTTTACATGCGAGCGCAGGATGTTCATATCTTCGAAAAAAAATTTGAAATGTCCCTCAAAAATTATATCTTCAACAATTATTATTCAAAAATTTGTACTTAATTATCGAGAGTTTTTGGAAAAAGTGGACTGACCGCATAACATTAACGTTCTCACGCTTGCTTGTGTAAATGAGGTTAAAACACTTACGATTTTAGTCCATTCATTCCCCGTCAATCAATATACTCTATACCTTTCGTAACACTCGTAAATTAATATGAGGATTCGAGGAACCAGAGGATTCGAGGAACAAGCACTAGCGTTACACCACTTCACCTTAGATCCTGCCAGCGTACCTAACATAAACTTGCATAAAACAGGCAAGAAGCGTGTCCGGCCAGCAACTTTCATTAACTTTTGCTAAAAACTAGAAGAAAATGACAAGACTTTAAGGTTGAAGACAAAACTATTTTAACTGATCATGATTGAGGCGCAGCCGCATTTCAATAACAATAAAAAGTGCACTTCGCTAACACAAACGATGAGAAACGGTCAAAAATTAGCTCGAAAAATCGGCGGAAACGACTAAATATATCTTGAAATTACAACAAGGATAGCTGGCTACTGAGCAAGTAGCACAGAATGTTCCGACCATAGTCTGTAGAAAATTATGGTTTAGAAAGTTTTGTTTCCAAATTAGTGTTTTTCCTGCTTTAAGTGATAAAAAGATCTGACCTCAAAAGTATAATTTAGGCAAATTAGACAGTCATAGTAATATAGGCAAATTGGACAAAAACTTTTGTAGAAAAACTATTTAAAAAAATTAAAAATTAAACAAAAAAGACTCCGAAAACTACTTTACTTGCTTAAAATTAGTTTTACTTGCTTAAAATTAAGTTTTACGCAAGTAAAACATGCTTAAAATTAAGTTTTAAGGTCTTAAATTAGGCATAATTCAGCTTGTAAGCCTGCTCGCATGCTTTATTCGCCCGAATTAAGACAAAAAAAAGCGAAAATTTCAAACCGGTTTTTCTCGACACTGTGAAAATTTTTTAGAAATTTTTTAAAGTGATGGAATCACGACTGAAAGGGCTTTAATATGATACTTGAAAGGGCTTTAATTTGCGCTTAGACGTTGAAAACCTAGGATAAATCCATACAATTGCGCATAACTCATTGCAGCAAATTGACAAATATCCCCTAGTCAAACCTCAAAAAATTACGGAAAAAGATTGCAGATTAAATTGATTTTACATGCGAGCGCAGGATGTTCATATCTTCGAAAAAAAATTTGAAATGTCCCTCAAAAATTATATCTTCAACAATTATTATTCAAAAATTTGTACTTAATTATCGAGAGTTTTTGGAAAAAGTGGACTGACCGCATAACATTAACGTTCTCACGCTTGCTTGTGTAAATGAGGTTAAAACACTTACGATTTTAGTCCATTCATTCCCCGTCAATCAATATACTCTATACCTTTCGTAACACTCGTAAATTAATATGAGGATTCGAGGAACCAGAGGATTCGAGGAACAAGCACTAGCGTTACACCACTTCACCTTAGATCCTGCCAGCGTACCTAACATAAACTTGCATAAAACAGGCAAGAAGCGTGTCCGGCCAGCAACTTTCATTAACTTTTGCTAAAAACTAGAAGAAAATGACAAGACTTTAAGGTTGAAGACAAAACTATTTTAACTGATCATGATTGAGGCGCAGCCGCATTTCAATAACAATAAAAAGTGCACTTCGCTAACACAAACGATGAGAAACGGTCAAAAATTAGCTCGAAAAATCGGCGGAAACGACTAAATATATCTTGAAATTACAACAAGGATAGCTGGCTACTGAGCAAGTAGCACAGAATGTTCCGACCATAGTCTGTAGAAAATTATGGTTTAGAAAGTTTTGTTTCCAAATTAGTGTTTTTCCTGCTTTAAGTGATAAAAAGATCTGACCTCAAAAGTATAATTTAGGCAAATTAGACAGTCATAGTAATATAGGCAAATTGGACAAAAACTTTTGTAGAAAAACTATTTAAAAAAATTAAAAATTAAACAAAAAAGACTCCGAAAACTACTTTACTTGCTTAAAATTAGTTTTACTTGCTTAAAATTAAGTTTTACGCAAGTAAAACATGCTTAAAATTAAGTTTTAAGGTCTTAAATTAGGCATAATTCAGCTTGTAAGCCTGCTCGCATGCTTTATTCGCCCGAATTAAGACAAAAAAAAGCGAAAATTTCAAACCGGTTTTTCTCGACACTGTGAAAATTTTTTAGAAATTTTTTAAAGTGATGGAATCACGACTGAAAGGGCTTTAATATGATACTTGAAAGGGCTTTAATTTGCGCTTAGACGTTGAAAACCTAGGATAAATCCATACAATTGCGCATAACTCATTGCAGCAAATTGACAAATATCCTCTAGTCAAACCTCAAAAAATTACGGAAAAAGATTGCAGATTAAATTGATTTTACATGCGAGCGCAGGATGTTCATATCTTCGAAAAAAAATTTGAAATGTCCCTCAAAAATTATATCTTCAACAATTATTATTCAAAAATTTGTACTTAATTATCGAGAGTTTTTGGAAAAAGTGGACTGACCGCATAACATTAACGTTCTCACGCTTGCTTGTGTAAATGAGGTTAAAACACTTACGATTTTAGTCCATTCATTCCCCGTCAATCAATATACTCTATACCTTTCGTAACACTCGTAAATTAATATGAGGATTCGAGGAACCAGAGGATTCGAGGAACAAGCACTAGCGTTACACCACTTCACCTTAGATCCTGCCAGCGTACCTAACATAAACTTGCATAAAACAGGCAAGAAGCGTGTCCGGCCAGCAACTTTCATTAACTTTTGCTAAAAACTAGAAGAAAATGACAAGACTTTAAGGTTGAAGACAAAACTATTTTAACTGATCATGATTGAGGCGCAGCCGCATTTCAATAACAATAAAAAGTGCACTTCGCTAACACAAACGATGAGAAACGGTCAAAAATTAGCTCGAAAAATCGGCGGAAACGACTAAATATATCTTGAAATTACAACAAGGATAGCTGGCTACTGAGCAAGTAGCACAGAATGTTCCGACCATAGTCTGTAGAAAATTATGGTTTAGAAAGTTTTGTTTCCAAATTAGTGTTTTTCCTGCTTTAAGTGATAAAAAGATCTGACCTCAAAAGTATAATTTAGGCAAATTAGACAGTCATAGTAATATAGGCAAATTGGACAAAAACTTTTGTAGAAAAACTATT
Organism: Symsagittifera roscoffensis; assembly: GCF_963678635.1. NCBI lineage: Eukaryota > Metazoa > Xenacoelomorpha > Acoela > Convolutidae > Symsagittifera > Symsagittifera roscoffensis. The sequence continues at coordinate 74,936,990 of NC_087062.1, read as the reverse complement.
TAAAAAAATTAAAAATTAAACAAAAAAGACTCCGAAAACTACTTTACTTGCTTAAAATTAGTTTTACTTGCTTAAAATTAAGTTTTACGCAAGTAAAACATGCTTAAAATTAAGTTTTAAGGTCTTAAATTAGGCATAATTCAGCTTGTAAGCCTGCTCGCATGCTTTATTCGCCCGAATTAAGACAAAAAAAAGCGAAAATTTCAAACCGGTTTTTCTCGACACTGTGAAAATTTTTTAGAAATTTTTTAAAGTGATGGAATCACGACTGAAAGGGCTTTAATATGATACTTGAAAGGGCTTTAATTTGCGCTTAGACGTTGAAAACCTAGGATAAATCCATGCAATTGCGCATAACTCATTGCAGCAAATTGACAAATATCCCCTAGTCAAACCTCAAAAAATTACGGAAAAAGATTGCAGATTAAATTGATTTTACATGCGAGCGCAGGATGTTCATATCTTCGAAAAAAAATTTGAAATGTCCCTCAAAAATTATATCTTCAACAATTATTATTCAAAAATTTGTACTTAATTATCGAGAGTTTTTGGAAAAAGTGGACTGACCGCATAACATTAACGTTCTCACGCTTGCTTGTGTAAATGAGGTTAAAACACTTACGATTTTAGTCCATTCATTCCCCGTCAATCAATATACTCTATACCTTTCGTAACACTCGTAAATTAATATGGCCTGGCGCGAACACCATTTTCTTTTCACTTGGAAATTTATCAAAATGATTTATTTAAAATCGCAACTAAAATAGCTAGCTTCAACAATGACTCACCCGCAGTTTTTGGAGGCACCTGATTACTCGATAAGAAAATATCCCCACCCAAATTTTAACTCAAAACCAAAGTAAAAAGCAAATGAAAACCCAAAACCGAAGTAACAAATTGCAACTTGAGTATAACAAAGTTTTGCGCTCTCTCACCTTTGCTCTTTGAGCTTTTGACAGAAACCACGTCATCAAACTGTCCCTCCTCTATCTCTTCCCAAAGTGGAACAGCTTTCTCTTCCTGGTCTCTCGTTCCCTCGCCGAATCGGTCTCTCAGGTGCCTAGTGTAGTCATAGTCGTCTTCAAAATAAATACCACAGGCTAATTGTTCTTCCTTGCGCTTCTCGTCACTCGTCGCATGCCACACTCGGACGTTGTCGGCTTCGAAACCCGAGGGGTCTGCGTGAGGTTTATCGACCAACTGGAAGGTCACGCTTTGACCTTTGTTGATATAGCGCTTGCTTTTCTTAACCATAATGCATCTGAATTTGAATACCAACTTAAGCAATGACAGCCAGGGCTAAATTCCACCACCCAATCAAAAAATTTGGCGGCACATTCTTGTTTCACGGCGCAAAGTATAACTTTCCAGTACTGAAAAAAATGTAACTTCCGTCTATTAATCACGAGACCAATAACGAATGGACCCGAGAGATCCGAACGTATATTGTACGTTCTTTCCATCGCATAAAATTTTTCAACATTCATAGCAAATTGACTCGTTTTGGACTTACAGACAAACCGCTTTGCATTTCAGAAAGAACTTTTAACTTGTTACCGCAGCAATCAAAAATCAAAGAACTAGAACGAAGATTCGGCCACTGGTGCTTTTATTTTCACTTGACTAAGTCGAGAAACAGTTCAAGTGGCAACATCTGTCAAAACTGGTTCTGCTGCTAGCAAAAAACATAGCCGACAATTCATATCTGAATCAGAGTCAGTTTTCACTCGCCATAGCTGTCATACTTTAGCTCTTGAATTTTATCAGTAGAAAACTTGAGAAACAAGACATTTTTCGATAGTTATCTTTGAAAAATCGATAAATAGATCGAATTGCACATTAAAAGACATCAAATATCAAATTCATGCATTGGCACGTACAAAAACAACAAAAGCTAACCTACAGTTTCCCGAATAGCAATTTTATGAGGAATAGAAATATGAGTTTCAAAATCTGATTTTGTTTTGCATTTTTTGCCACAAATTCCACATTCTAAATTTTCAATATCAGTGTCAGCCTCGCCATTTTTATCTATTAATTCGGAGGTCCAATCATTGGTGGGAAAATCAGATAAATATTGAGCACCTTCTACATTTTCGGGTTCGGTAATTGGACTCGGCTCATCGACGCACGAATTAGTCGAATGTTCCGATTCTATGTGTGATTTCAGCTCTTCTAAACTGGGTAGCTTAGCTAGACAAATTAAACATTGCATATTGTCTTCGTCACAGTAAATGGAAACATCGTCATTTTCTGTAGGACTATCTGTATTTCCATTCTGATACTCTGTAGGCTTCGTCGAATTGGGTTTTGATCCCAGCTTTAATGGTTCTAATTTCTCACTTGTGCGTCGCTTTTTATTAACAGGCTGAGAATGTTGTTTACTAGGAATCTTTTCTTTTTGTTTTATTGGACTTTTTGGTATAACCGATTCCGTATGAATAGCTTCTACATGTCTATTTAAACTAGCTTCATCACTATACATTCTGTGACATTTCTCACAACTAAACACTTTATTAATGGTTTTAGGTAATGCTAGTTTTTCTGCATGAAACTTTTGCATGTGTCTTTCTTTCGTTCGATTGAGTTTAAATTCACTGTCGCAATAGTCGCATTTCAGAGATGTTGAGCTTATTTTTGCCAGTCTCGTTGATTCCGAAACACGTCTTGCAATTTGGGACGATGTGTTTCGATTTGCTATCATATTTGGACAATCAGAGTTCAAATGAGCTTTTAGTTTTTCAGCAGATGGAAACCACTTAGTACACTGCTGGCATTGCATGCCTGGATTAATATTTGTTTCTGGCGATAATTTTTCTACCGTGGGCGACAGTCGTTTTCGGAGATCTGTAGAATTTTGACTACTGTGGTCCCCGTTGACATCATCGTTATTACGATTACCACTATTCGTCGAGGGGTATTTCGGTGCTGACTTAATCGGCGTACTTTCAGCATGAAAATATTCATCATGGCGAAGCTTCATAGTATAATTATCGAACTGCCGACCGCATTTTTCACATGTTATGACACCAGACTGATCACCTTCTGTATCTTCATCTAAAAAAAAAACAAATTCGAAGGTTGTCTTACTGCCAAAAAATAGCCTCTTCCTCTGCAAGTAGCATAGAATGCTTCTATAACGCTATTTTCGAAAAACCTTACAACTTGAAACGACAAATCGGACAGAACAGTTTGAACTTATTAAGCCATTCATAACATTTGAAAACAATAAAATGAGGGATGCTATGAATATCGTCTCATTCAGGAGCAGAATTTCGGGTGAGGTCGGACGCAGTTGACTTCAGGAATTCGACGTTCCCACTACCCGAAGAGTACTCTGCAGAACTTAATTCGCGGCAAGGGAACAAAAGAACGTTTCTCATGGCGGTGGGTCCAAAAATATTAAGGGGGTCTCATAACTTTGGATCAATTCTGATTTCTTTTATGCAGAAATGGAGACCAAAACTTTCTTGAACATTAAAAATCGTACGTAGTCGGCATGAAGTTTTAGTAATTTAATGCAGACTCCTGCAGATTTTTTAAAAGGTAGCTTATTGCGAGCAGTTAAAAACCGCATACATTTCCAAAACTTGGGGTAAAAAAAATTCTGTGGGGTACCTTAACACCCCCCTTAAAACATTACGAGAGGTCGATATTCTAGGGAGGGGCGGTCTATGAACAATTAGATGTCATGCTCGAAAACGAAAAAAAAAGGAAAAAGAAAACAAAAGATAGTTGACAAAGCGAAAAAGCGTTAAAAAATTCAAGGAATTTGAAAAAAAAACTGATTTAGTTACATCTTGCATCAACTGACACCAAACTGTTCAAACTTCAAGAACTTGTGTTAATAACTTTTTGATAAAATAAACAAAGTTTGCAACGCCGAATCAATTGAGATTTTCCCTATTCGCACCGGGATTTACAAAAATCTTAATCAATTTTTAAATTTAAAAAATGTGAACAAACCCTCCAATGCTACTATTTTATGTCAACCTCTGAGAGTAACCTGACAGCACCTAATTACAGGGTTGGTAATTTCAAATTTTGTAGAGTTTTTTCAAATTCAAGTTTGTTTTAAGTCAAGTTTAGAAAAACCATAAACACGTCATATCTCGAAAACTAAAAGGGTCTAAACAGTCAAAATTGTAGGTAAGATTTGCAACTACTGAGAATAACCTGAGAGCAACTCATTATGGGGTTGGGAATTTCAAAGTTAATTATGTTTTTTTAAACATTGAAAAAATGCCAGATCTTGAAAATAAAAGAAGCGCCCAGCTAATGGGGATGTGAACATCCACATTTTTGAATTTTTTTAAATATCGGTTTTTTAAACACTTTGAAAAACGTTAACAAAAGTCGGAAACTTAAAGCAGTTACATTTGGAGGCAAGACTTGCAACCTTTGAGAGTAACCTGACAGCAACCAACTACAGGTTTAGGAATTCCGAATTTTGTGAAAATTAAGAAATCTAAGGTTCCTGAAATATTTTGAATAAAAAATCACTAAAATCGTTGTATTTCGTGAACTAAAAAGATTTGAATATTCATATATGGAGGCCAAACTCGCAACCACTGGAGAACCCTGATAGCATTCCTCTCTCTGGTTACTTATTTCAAACTTTTTGAAATAACCGCTGAGTACTTAATTAAAGCAAAACAAGGATAACCGGTTACAGTGCAAATTGCAGAGAATGTTCCCACCAGTCTTTTCTTCAAAAGAAAGTCAAATTTTCTGTGTGCTATGATAAAAAGAGTTGAACAAAAAAATAGAAAAAAGGATAACCGGTTTCTGTGCAAATAGCAGAGAATGTTCCCACCAGTCTTTTCTTCAAAAGAAAGTCAATTTTTCTGTGTGTTGTGATAAAAAGAGCAACTAAGAGAAACTATGTATATTCGACAATCATATAGACCAATCAAATAGAAAACAGTTTCTGTAGAAAAATGCCTAGGAAAACGAAAAACAAAATTTAAAAATTTTTCTAATTTTTTTTGCAGAATTTTTGGAGTATTTGAAGGTTTTGACTCCCAAAATGTGATAAAAACGATATCTGGTAAAACTGTATTAAGCCCACCGACGAATATATCACAGTGCTGAGAACATACAAACTAAAAAAGATGAAACTTAATACAGAAGATACATGTAAAAAAGGATATTAACAAAATGGAGCTAAGAAATTTCAAAAACTGATATTACTTGAGTAAAATTGAGTTTTCACGGCTTAATTTAAGCTTAAAAAAGCTTTTGAAAGCCTGCTAACCTGATTTTATTAATCCTTACTAGCTCGAAATTAGACCAAAAATCAAAAGTTTCCGACCGGTTTTTCTCGACACTGAAAAATTGACTTTCAAAAATTTTTATTGTTGTTTGAATCACAATTGAAAGGGCTTTAATATGATAAATCAGTCAACCCATTCCGATGATTATGCGTAGAGCCAGATATAAAAAGAAGAAAAAAAACTTTAAAAAAGTGAAGCACATCCAAATACAATAGACGAAAAAGAATCATAAGAAGGCTTCTTCATGTGATTCTTTTTCCCCTATTGTCCAACTACAACAAACGCCAAAAAAAATTTCATTTTTTTTGGAAACAGTTTTTAATTTCGCGCGCAAAATCCCATGATAACCTCTTAAGATGTCATTTATTAAAATTTAAAGATATTTCCAATGATCCCAAAGATTCATACATTCAGAAAACCTATGAGAATTTGTCGAAAAAAAACTAGCAGGCCGATTAGATTAATTTGTATTTAAAATGGTCTTTGAATCGGTCTCTCAGGTGCCGAGTGTAGTCATAGTCGTCTTCAAAATAAATACCACAGGCTAATTGTTCTTCCTTGCGCTTCTCGTCACTCGTCGCATGCCACACTCGGACGTTGTCGGCTTCGAAACCCGAGGGGTCTGCGTGAGGTTTATCGACCAACTGGAAGGTCACGCTTTGACCTTGTTGATATAGCGCTTGCTTTTCTTAACCATAATGCATCTGAATTTGAATACCAACTTAAGCAATGACAGCCAGGGCTAAATTCCACCACCCAATCAAAAAATTTGGCGGCACATTCTTGTTTCACGACGCAAAGCATAATTTTCCAGTACTGAAAAAAATTGTAACTTCTGTCTATTAATCACGAGACCAATAACGAATGGACCCGAGAGATCCGAACGTATATTGTACGTTCTTTCCATCGCATAAAGTTTTTTCAACATTCATAGCAAATTGACTCGTTTTGGACTTACAGACAAACCGCATTGCATTTCAGAAAGAACTCTTAACTTGGTACCGCAGCTATCAAAAATCAAAGAACTAAAACAAAGATTCGGCCACTGGTGCTTTTATTTTCACTTGACTAAGTCGAGAAACAGTTCAAGTGGCAACATCTGTCAAAACTGGTTCTGCTGCTAGCAAAAAACATAGCCGACAATTCATATCTGAATCAGAGTCAGTTTTCACTCGCCATAGCTGTCATACTTTAGCTCTTGAATTTTATCAGTAGAAAACTTGAGAAACAAGACATTTTTCGATAGTTATCTTTGAAAAATCGATAAATAGATCGAATTGCACATTAAAAGACATCAAATATCAAATTAATGCATTGGCACGTACAAAAACAACAAAAGCTAACCTACAGTTTCCCGAATAGCAATTTTATGAGGAATAGAAATATGAGTTTCAAAATCTGATTTTGTTTTGCATTTTTTGCCACAAATTCCACATTCTAAATTTTCAATATCAGTGTCAGCCTCGCCATTTTTATCTATTAATTCGGAGGTCCAATCATTGGTAGGAAAATCAGATAAATATTGAGCACCTTCTACATTTTCGGGTTCGGTAATTGGACTCGGCTCATCGACGCACGAATTAGTCGAATGTTCCGATTCTATGTGTGATTTCAGCTCTTCTAAACTGGGTAGCTTAGCTAGACAAATTAAACATTGCATATTGTCTTCGTCACAGTAAATGGAAACATCGTCATTTTCTGTAGGACTATCTGTATTTCCATTCTGATACTCTGTAGGCTTCGTCGAATTGGGTTTTGATCCCAGCTTTAATGGTTCTAATTTCTCACTTGTGCGTCGCTTTTTATTAGCAGGCTGAGAATGTTGTTTACTAGGAATCTTTTCTTTTTGTTTTATTGGACTTTTTGGTATAACCGATTCCGTATGAATAGCTTCTAGATGTCTATTTAAACTAGCTTCATCACTATACATTCTGTGACATTTCTCACAACTAAACACTTTATTAATGGTTTTAGGTAATGCTAGTTTTTCTGCATGAAACTTTTGCATGTGTCTTTCTTTCGTTCGATCGAGTTTAAATTCACTGTCGCAATAGTCGCATATCAGAGATGTTGAGCTTATTTTTGCCAGTCTCGTTGATTCCGAAACACGTCTTGCAATTTGGGACGATGTGTTTCGATTTGCTATCCTATTTGGACAATCAGAGTTCAAATGAGCTTTTAGTTTTTCAGCAGATGGAAACCACTTAGTACACTGCTGGCATTGCATGCCTGGATTAATATTTGTTTCTGGCGATAATTTTTCTACCGTGGGCGACAGTCGTTTTCGGAGATCTGTAGAATTTTGACTACTGTGGTCCCCGTTGACATCATCGTTATTACGATTACCACTATTCGTCGAGGGGTATTTCGGTGCTGACTTAATCGGCGTACTTTCAGCATGAAAATATTCATCATGGCGAAGCTTCATAGTATAATTATCGAACTGCCGACCGCATTTTTCACATGTTATGACACCAGACTGATCACCTTCTGTATCTTCATCTAAAAAAAAAACAAATTCGAAGGTTGTCTTACTGCCAAAAAATAGCCTCTTCCTCTGCAAGTAGCATAGAATGCTTCTATAACGCTATTTTCGAAAAACCTTACAACTTGAAACGACAAATCGGACAGAACAGTTTGAACTTATTAAGCCATTCATAACATTTGAAAACAATAAAATGAGGGATGCTATGAATATCGTCTCATTCAGGAGCAGAATTTCGGGTGAGGTCGGACGCAGTTGACTTCAGGAATTCGACGTTCCCACTACCCGAAGAGTACTCTGCAGAACTTAAAAGAACGTTTCTCATGGCGGTGGGTCCAAAAATATTAAGGGGGTCTCATAACTTTGGATCAATTCTGATTTCTTTTATGCAGAAATGGAGACCAAAACTTTCTTGAACATTAAAAATCGTACGTAGTCGGCATGAAGTTTTAGTAATTTAATGCAGACTCCTGCAGATTTTTTAAAAGGTAGCTTATTGCGAGCAGTTAAAAACCGCATACATTTCCAAAACTTGGGGTAAAAAAAATTCTGTGGGGTACCTTAACACCCCCCTTAAAACATTACGAGAGGTCGATATTCTAGGGAGGGGCGGTCTATGAACAATTAGATGTCATGCTCGAAAACGAAAAAAAAAGGAAAAAGAAAACAAAAGATAGTTGACAAAGCGAAAAAGCGTTAAAAAATTCAAGGAATTTGAAAAAAAAACTGATTTAGTTACATCTTGCATCAACTGACACCAAACTGTTCAAACTTCAAGAACTTGTGTTAATAACTTTTTGATAAAAAAAACAAAGTTTGCAACCCGAATCAATTGAGATTTTCCCTATTCGCACCGGGATTTACAAAAATCTTAATCAATTTTTAAATTTAAAAAATGTGAACAAACCCTCCAATGCTACTATTTTATGTCAACCTCTGAGAGTAACCTGACAGCACCTAATTACAGGGTTGGTAATTTCAAATTTTGTAGAGTTTTTTCAAATTCAAGTTTGTTTTAAGTCAAGTTTAGAAAAACCATAAACACGTCATATCTCGAAAACTAAAAGGGTCTAAACAGTCAAAATTGTAGGTAAGATTTGCAACTACTGAGAATAACCTGAGAGCAACTCATTATGGGGTTGGGAATTTCAAAGTTAATTATGTTTTTTTAAACATTGAAAAAATGCCAGATCTTGAAAATAAAAGAAGCGCCCAGCTAATGGGGATGTGAACATCCACATTTTTGAATTTTTTTAAATATCGGTTTTTTAAACACTTTGAAAAACGTTAACAAAAGTCGGAAACTTAAAGCAGTTACATTTGGAGGCAAGACTTGCAACCTTTGAGAGTAACCTGACAGCAACCAACTACAGGTTTAGGAATTCCGAATTTTGTGAAAATTAAGAAATCTAAGGTTCCTGAAATATTTTGAATAAAAAATCACTAAAATCGTTGTAATTCGTGAACTAAAAAGATTTGAATATTCATATATGGAGGCCAAACTCGCAACCACTGGAGAACCCTGATAGCATTCCTCTCTCTGGTTACTTATTTCAAACTTTTTGAAATAACCGCTGAGTACTTAATTAAAGCAAAACAAGGATAACCGGTTACAGTGCAAATTGCAGAGAATGTTCCCACCAGTCTTTTCAAAAGAAGGTCAAATTTTCTGTGTGCTATGATAAAAAGAGTTGAACAAAAAAATAGAAAAAAGGATAACCGGTTTCTGTGCAAATAGCAGAGAATGTTCCCACCAGTCTTTTCTTCAAAAGAAAGTCAATTTTTCTGTGTGTTGTGATAAAAAGAGTAACTAAGAGAAACTAAGTATATTCGATAATCATATAGACCAATCAAATAGAAAACAGTTTCTGTAGAAAAATGCCTAGGAAAACGAAAAACAAAATTTAAAAATTTTTCTAATTTTTTTTGCAGAATTTTTGGAGTATTTGAAGGTTTTGACTCCCAAAATGTGATAAAAACGATATCTGGTAAAACTGTATTAAGCCCACCGATTAATATATCACAGTGCTGAGAACATACAAACTAAAAAAGATGAAACTTAATACAGAAGATACATGTAAAAAAGGATATTAACAAAATGGAGCTAAGAAATTTCAAAAACTGATATTACTTGAGTAAAATTGAGTTTTCACGGCTTAATTTAAGCTTAAAAAAGCTTTTGAAAGCCTGCTAACCTGATTTTATTAATCCTTACTAGCTCGAAATTAGACCAAAAATCAAAAGTTTCCGACCGGTTTTTCTCGACACTGAAAAATTGACTTTCAAAATTTTTTATTGTTGTTTGAATCACAATTGAAAGGGCTTTAATATGATAAATCAGTCGACCCATTCCGATGATTATGCGTGGAGCCAGATACAAAAAGAAGAAAAAAAACTTTAAAAAAAGTGAAACACATCCAAATACAATAGACGAAAAAGAATCATGAGAAGGCTTCTTCACGTGATTCTTTTTCCCCTATTGTCCAACTACAGCAAACGCCAAAAAAAATTTCATTTTTTTGGAAACAGTTTTTAATTTCGCGCGCAAAATCCCATGATAACCTCTTTAGATGTCATTTATTAAAACTTAATGATATTTCCAATGATCCCAAAGATTCATACATTCAGAAAACCTATGAGAATTTGTCGAAAAAAAACTAGCAGGCCGATTAGATTAATTTGTATTCTGTATTTAAAATGGTCTTGATTCCATTTTGCTTTCATTGCTAAGTGCATGCTTATTTGCTTACCTAGCTGGAGAGCAAATATATTGGAAACACTCACCTCCAGACTTGTCAGATGCAGATTTCAGACATTTGCTTTCTTTGTGGTTTACGAATGCGCCAACCGTTCGGAACAAATTGAAACAAATCCTAAAAAAATTTAAATTTAATGACCAATTGTATTTTGCGATTGATTTTTTATCTCATTTATTATTTTTCTCAAGATACAGTGCCAGTGGTCATCTACAGAAGTTTGCAGCACATTTAACTTTATCTACACCCCAAAATTCACAACCATGTAAAATTGTCATACTATCAACTGACACCAAACTGTTCAAACTTCAAGAACTTGTCTTAATAACTTTTTGATAAAAAAAAACAAAATTTGCAACGCCGAATCAATTGAGATTTTCCCTATTCGCACCGGGATTTACAAAAATCTTAATCAATTTTTAAATTTAAAAAATGTGAACAAACCCTCCAATGCTACTATTTTATGTCAACCTCTGAGAGTAACCTGGCAGCACCCAATTACAGGGTTGGTAATTTCAAATTTTGTAGAGTTTTTTCAAATTCAAGTTTGTTTTAAGTCAAGTTTAGAAAAACCATAAACACGTCATATCTCGAAAACTAAAAGGGTCTAAACAGTCAAAATTGTAGGTAAGATTTGCAACTACTGAGAATAACCTGAGAGCAACTCATTATGGAGTTGGGAATTTCAAAGTTAATTATGTTTTTTTAAACATTGAAAAAATGCCATATCTTGAAAATAAAAGAAGCGCCCAGCTAATGGGGATGTGAACATCCACATTTTTGAATTTTTTTAAATATCGGTTTTTTAAACACTTTGAAAAACCTTAACAAAAGTCGGAAACTTAAAGCAGTTACATTTGGAGGCAAGACTTGCAACCTCTGAGAGTAACCTGACAGCAACCAACTACAGGGTTAGGAATACCGAATTTTGTCAAAACTAAGAAATCTAAGTTTCCTGAAAATTTTTGAATAAAAAATCACTAAAATCGTTGTAACTCGTGAACTAAAAAGATTTGGGTATTCATATTTGGAGGCCAAACTCGCAACCACTGGAGAACCCTGATAGCATTCCTCTCTCTGGTTACTTATTTCAAACTTTTTGAAATAACCGCTGAATACTTAATTCAAGCAAAACAAGGATAACCGGTTACTGTGCAAATAGCAGAGAATGTTCCCACTAGTCTTTTCTTCAAAAGAAAGTCAAATTTTCTGTGTGTTAAGATAAAAAGAGTTGAACAAAAAAAATAGAAACAAGGATAACCGGTTTCTGTGCAAATAGCAGAGAATGTTCCCACCAGTCTTTTCTTCAAAAGAAAGTCAATTTTTCTGTGTATTGTGATAAAAAGAGTTACTAAGAGAAACTAAGTATATTCGACAATCACATAGACCAATCAAATAGAAAACAGTTTCTGTAGAAAAAGGACTAGGAAAACGAAAAACTAAATTTAAAAGTTTTTCTTATTTTTTTTGCAGAATTTTTGGAGTATTTGAAGGTTTTGACTCCCAAAATGTGATAAAAACGATATCTGGTAAAACTGTATTAAGCCCACCGACGAATATATCACAGTGCTGAGAACATACAAACTAAAAAAGATGAAACTTAATACAGAAGATACATGTAAAAAAGGATATTAACAAAATGGAGCTAAGAAATTTCAAAAACTGATATTACTTGAGTAAAATTGAGTTTTCACGGCTTAATTTAAGCTTAAAAAAGCTTTTGAAAGCCTGCTAACCTGATTTTATTAATCCTTACTAGCTCGAAATTAGACCAAAAATCAAAAGTTTCCGACCGGTTTTTCTCGACACTGAAAAATTGTCTTTCAAAAATTTTTATTGTTGTTTGAATCACAATTAAAAGGGCTTTAATATGATAAATCAGTCGACCCATTCCGATGATTATGCGTGGAGCCAGATACAAAAAGAAGAAAAAAAACTTTAAAAAAGTGAAACACATCCAAATACAATAGACGAAAAAGAATCATAAGAAGGCTTCTTCACGTGATTCTTTTTCCCCTATTGTCCAACTACACCAAACGCCAAAAAAAATTTCATTTTTTTGGAAACAGTTTTTAATTTCGCGCGCAAAATCCCATGATAACCTCTTTAGATGTCATTTATTAAAACTTAATGATATTTCCAATGATCCCAAAGATTCATACATTCAGAAAACCTATGAGAATTTGTCGAAAAAAAACTAGCAGGCCGATTAGATTAATTTGTATTCTGTATTTAAAATGGTCTTGATTCCATTTTGCTTTCATTGCTAAGTGCATGCTTATTTGCTTACCTAGCTGGAGAGCAAATATATTGGAAACACTCACCTCCAGACTTGTCAGATGCAGATTTCAGACATTTGCTTTCTTTGTGGTTTACGAATGCGCCAACCGTTCGGAACAAATTGAAACACATCCTAAAAAAATTTAAATTTATTGACCAATTGTATTTTGCGATTGATTTTTTATCTCATTTATTATTTTTCGGTTGAAAAAAGTATTCGGTCAAAATTCTTCAACAACCCTATTTACCTGCATTCTATTATGAAGAAGCATTCTGCCGATAAAAGTTTTCCGGTTGCAGATTTTCGAGAAGATGATGCTATAATCAAATCATCTAGCAAAATAGGCAGTTTCGAGCTTGGCGAACTATTGTCATTTCTCGTCATACTTCATCCGCCTGAAAAAACTTTTTCTGGAAGCTAAAGATTGCATTCTTCTACTTCGCGAGATCTACAAACGGTTTATCAATTACAATCATTAATGGAACAAAAAACATATGCGAAGGTGTTTCACTCTTACTGATTCGTATGAGTTAACATTAAACTCCAACAATCGAAATTTCTAAAAGAAAAAAGATACATGAGAAATACGAGTTCCATTCAAACTTTAGTGAATAAATGGAAGAGAAAAAATTATAGGACTATGAAAAACAAGGTCAATAATCAAATGTTGAAATGAAAACTGCTTTCATTTCTTTAAAGTCATCATCAGCAACTGCAGAAAACTAGCTTATCGGCACTTTAACACAACTTACAAAATCACTATAAAAAACATTTAGTTGACAGAAAAAAGAATATAGATAAGGAAGGCTGTCTTCCATGTTGCTAAACATAGAAGGTTCCGTTCATGAAAAACTAGAACCCTTTCGGACGCTTTTGCACCATCGGGAGTGCCTAATTGACATTTTCACGAAAAGAAATTAGTGGAAAAATTTTTGAAAATACGAAATGCCATGTTTAGTTGAATTTTGGCGGGAAAGCCATGAACTATTACAATTTCGCGCCAATTAAGAAAAATTAAAAACAGTCAGTCGCTTAAGTAAAAACTTACCATTTTTAGGCAATCAGTCAAATGACTTTTCATCAGCTTTCGTTTACATGCGAAAATAACCACATAGCTGGGTCTCGGATCCCAGAATACGTGATTACTATTGAAAATACGGCACGAAATCCATTTTTAACAATGTTTTTAGTGATAGTTATAAACTAAATCCATTGGGGATGGATTGACCTTCCCTCTTTCTAGCTACTCATGCTCTGAAATACTATATAAAATCGGAGTTAGTTCAACTTTTCAGATCATCACAGCAGCTAAAAAGTGTGTATTACAGTCTACTCAGTCTCTGGGCACCGGTCCTCCAATTCCGTTCTCCTCCTGAGATAACGCTCTTATCTCATCAATCTCGTGGCACGGGAGGGTACGGATCCGCTCCGGCTGTCCCACTGAAGCCTCGTTTCTTCCTATCTGCCTCAGTTAAGTATCTTATCATGCCTGATCGTCAGGATAAAAGACTCCGTTTTTTCTCTGGTTTTTCTCGACTTGTTCGTTCGATGTTCTCGTTCGTTGGTTTTTTCTAGTTTTTTTCTGGTCAAAATGGCCGTTTTCTACGTTTCCAGGAAATAATCTGTTGACAATCAAAATTTAAAAATTTAAAAATTCCAGATCATTTCGAACCTCCTTTTCATCACGAATTCGTCCTTATCGTCATTAACGTCCGTTTTGTTCTCGTCGGAGGGTTCGACTGTGCCAATTCCTTGGAACGGCACACACTCCCGGAGTGTCCCCTTCAATATCACTAATGAACGCATAACTCAGCGTGATCTTCATGTGGTGATCCAGTTTTCTATGATCAACTTACAAATCGCCTTAGAAAATGAAATTTATCTACGTCACCTCAACTCACTGCGTGTCATAAATGGCTCCGTACTACATTTCACTGCCTTCTAACATTTTAACAAAGTTTGCACTATGAGTAATGTCCTGAGTGTCACTCACAAAGTATAATCATTCATTTATGCAGCTGCCCTCAATATTAAAATTAAGAAACTCTGTGGCTAGGATACGTAATGAGGTACTCACCCTCTTCGAGCGAGTGTACCCAAAACCTACCAGGTCGCCACAAAATGAATATGTGTCCTAAACAGGCTAAAAATCTCAGTCAGGTTTAAATAGGTAAATATACTCACCTTAGGCGTATATAAATAAATAATCATCAACTAAAAATTTCCATTGTAACCCAACAATTCAGCTAACCTAGTTTTAGGTCAATTAGAGTACAATTGGAGGCTTTACAGCGGTAAAATCATCCGTTTTCTCGATTTTTGGGGAACCTTCCGAAGCAACCCTCCGGAGTCAGCTAAGCCCCTTAGCAACCCTCCTTAGTAGAAATTTTCCACGCAATCCTCCACGCAATCCTCACTATCTTTCATATTTATCTTATTTTCCAAAGCCTCTCGCCAACCTGTGCCAGTCGGTCATGTCTGGAGGTTTGACCTTGAGAAACACGTAAATTTGGAGTGAAGTTTTAATTTTAAAAATTTCGAATGGAGCCTGTCATGCTCAGTTTTCTCGAACCAACTGAAAACGCAAAATAAAAACGAGAACGTCCGAATTAACAATTGCGGGAAACTACTCAAGAAAAAGGCAGGAAATTGCTATTCGCAATTTCTCGATACGAAATAATAAGAGAGTAGAGCTGTCTCATCCTGAAAACAGGAGAATAGAATACAGACTTGAGAAAGGACGACTATTCGAACGGAAAGGAGTGAACATTCAATGGAAGAGTGGGCAACTCGAGTGTCCCAATGGTTCATTCAGAAACTTTGATTCTTGAGACAGAACTTACTTCTGTTGTTAAAACTAATTAGCATCAAACTTATTTAGTTATATAATTTGATTCTCAAGCTGCTCATCTTTTAGTTACTCCTCATACTCAAGTGCATCGACATGTGAGTTCTCAATTTAAATTTCTTGAGTGTATTTTATGATAGTTATGTTGAGATAAGGCGAGTTTTAGGTTGATCCATCTGAAATGGATCAAAGTTCCACTGTCTAATAAAAAGTAACTAAGCGGATTGTTCCGACCCGGTTTTTAACGGCGTTCATGTATTTTGGGTATTTCGAGACCTAAGTATGGGGACGTTTTTATTTCTAGAGTGGGGGGTATTTTGGTAGTGGCCTTTAAGCTGTAACGGGTTCCAGTCTCATGTCGCAAGCGAACCGAATTGGCTCCGACCGTTCTTGAGGTGGAAAAACACAAGAGATAGTGTCCCTGACTCTTGAGCCAATGGTTATAGGGCCTATTTTTCTTAAGCCTCATGTGTGACTGCAGTAGACGAATGTTACATAGTGTTTTTATGGCGCTCCTGGGTGTTTTTACGACATCATGACTACGGAGTCGAACCCACTTGACACAGCTCCGGGCTACATGCCGATTCTAGAGTACCGGTGGTACGGTTCAGCGGGAACGTGTAAGCCTTCCGGTTGTACCGTGATAGCTTTTTAAGAAAACTCAAGAAAACTTCCTGGTACGCTCTCCGAACGAGGCTTAGCTAACCGAGTGAAGGGGGGCAACTAGGGGGACAAAAACACGAGCAAAAAAGAATACAAATAGGAACAAAAACCATAAAACGAAAAAAGACAGTGACTTTGATACCAAATTAGTTGGATCAAACCTTTGTATTAATTAAATAGTATACACATACTGTTTTATAAGACCGATCGTTTCGATCAATCTAGCAATTTAAACCAGTGACTTCAGTAAGGTGCCCGAGTGGGGGGCGTTGTTAAGGGTTTTCAGATAGATTGCGACCCAACCGGACCACTAGGAGACTTGACTGGAAAGGGTGACCAGTCGAGTGGGAAAGTGGTTCACAAGGATCGAAACGGACCACTAGGAGACTTGATTGGAAGAGGTGACCAGTCGAGTGGGAAAGTGGTTCTGCTGTCAAGTGCAGAACAGAGACAACCAGCACAGGACCACTACAAGAGGACGCACACGGGTGTTCTCAAGTCGAACAACGGGTATCGTTAGAATCCACATTACATTATAGGAAATAAGTGTAAAATTGGATAAGCGGAGTCCCATTGTTTTGAGGCAGTTTTTACTCAAGCAGGCCTGGAAACAGGTCTACGGTTTTCTCTCGAGAGGTTTAGCACCCGGCGCTTAAGGGATTTTTCGGCTTAAGAGGGGGGCTAAAGAGGGGGGAGGTTAGTAGGGGGGCTGGTTAGGTTAGAGGTTGGCGGTTGTAAATTGTAAAAAGGGGGAAAATCAGAGTAACTAATTAATCGACATCGTTGATTTAGTTACATTAGCCATCAACACGCGTTGGTAATAATAGGTGGATATCCAAAATTTAACTCGAGTTAAGATTGGTAACGCTGGTTGGATTGGTAGGGGTGAACGGATATAGACAGTTTTTGTGATACCCCATAAGATCGCTAGTGGGGGGAGGAAAACGCGTGGCAGTTAGGTACCAGACAATTTTTTTCGACAGAAGGTCGACATTTGTCTCCTTTGAATTTTAGGTTGGTTGATTTCTCTGTTTTATTATTTTTTCTTGTTTAAAAATTTTTTTTTTATTTATTGTTGCATTTTGGTGAGGATTTGCGATTGGTTTTTATACGAACAGGTGATCACAAGATACCTGCGCACAGGTTTTGGTTTCAAGTTGCTTGGAACATAGAAAAAGAGGTAATTCAAAAAGAGGGGTTAGCATTTGGCCATTAAGAGAGGGTTTTTGGGATTTTCACTAGAGCTTGAGTGGTGGTACAAGGTACAGTGAATCAAGAAGTCCCTACAACGAAGAAGAAAAAGATCCGATATCCAGACACTCAGTGACGAGTCTTGGGCCAGTACCGAAGAAGTCTTGGGACATTGCAGTCTGGGGACAGTCTTGGGGCAACACAGTCTTGGGACAGTGCAGCCTTGGGGCAGTCTTGGACCAGAGCAGTCTTGGTACAAAACAGTCTTGGGCCATTGGTCTTGGGACGTTAGTCTTGGGACGTTGGTCTTGGGACATTAGTCTTGGGACGTTGGTCTTGGGCCATTGGTCTTGGGACGTTAGTCTTGGGCCATTGGTCTTGGGACGTTAGTCTTGGGACATTGGTCTTGGGACATTAGTCTTGGGACGTTGGTCTTGGACCATTGGTCTTGGGACGTTAGTCTTGGGACATTAGTCTTGGGCCATTGGTCTTGGGACGTTGATCTTGGGCCATTGGTCTTGGGACATTAATCTTGGGACGCTAGTCTTGGGACATTGGTCTTGGGACATTAATCTTGGGACGCTAGTCTTGGGACATTGGTCTCGGGACGTTAGTCTTGGGACGTTGGTCTTGAGACGTTGGTCTAGGGACGTTGGTCTTGGGACATTGGTCTGAGGATACCAATAAGAAGTACTGGGACAACACTGAATAGTCTTGGGACGGTAGATAGAAAGTCTTGGAACAGTATTAGGAAGGGGGTACTACAAGAGTACTAAGTTAGGTTGAAGTAACCAATTATAACAACACATTCCCTATCCTAACCTAACACATAAAAGTTTTCAAGAGTTTAAGAAAAATTGTTTTTAGCGAATTGTCAATTTCTTTTTACTTAGAGTTTTAACCTTAGAGTAGAAATTTTGTAGATAATAATACTGTAAATAATAACAATTGTAAATAATGAGGCGGAGCAGGGCACCGGTAGCTGAAAAAAGATCTACCGAAGCAAAATATAATTCGTCGCTACGCAAAGCAACATCAATGGGTCCGAAGAAAACAAAGAAGAGCTTTTCAGTTAACATGGTCAGCACAAGGAGCACAACGGAGAACAGAGCAAAAGAGGGCACAGAAGGGGAACGAGTAGAACCCACCATCGAGATTGATCTAGAGACACCCGATCAAAGTGTAGATGAAACAGGGAAAATTGCGACGGAGTCAACTCCAATGCCCAATGCAGAAGAACCAAACCCGAAACCCATAGAGTTCTCACCAATAGACAATGTGGAAGATGCAATAGGCAACAGTATTAGGAAGGGTGAAAGAAGACTCTCAAGTAAAAAAGACATCTTTTACAGAAAGGTTGGCGATGATGGTCGGAATAAAAACGAAAGAAAACATGACTGAAGAACCAAAAGCTGAAAGAGCACGAACATTTGGGACAGTGAGCACGAAGACGACAGAAGCCAATCCAAGAGAGGAACAGACTAAAGCAGAAGCTACGGCCAAAGACAGACCGACGGCTGACCATGAAGAGGCTACTATTGAGCTAGGTGACTTGATGGCGAAACTGAATCAGATCGACAAAAAACTGAAGCACAGCGAAGAGGACAGAGAGGTGATAAGAAAAGAATTAAGATACAACAAACACGAGTATCTGGATAGTTATTTTAACCTGGCTAAGGCAACAGACGAGAGACTCAAGGAGATGTCAGACAAGGTAGAAGCCACCAATGAAGAACGAGATAAGAACATCAAAAAAGATATGCAACAGTTGAAAAACCGATATGATGATGTCAACAGCCAATTAGGTAGCCTGGAAAAGAGAATGGACACAATGAGCAAGAATCAGGCAGAAAGTTCGTGTGCAATACAGGCGAAATTGGATGCAATCTTGAGAAATTCTACTTCACAAGAAAGACCGGCAGCGGATCGTACGCAAGGCACCAGAGTTGACTTTGTGGAACCACAAAGGAACAATTCGTCGCTACGCAAAGCAACATCAATGGGTCCGAAGAAAACAAAGAAGAGCTTTTCAGTTAACATGGTCAGCACAAGGAGCACAACGGAGAACAGAGCAAAAGAGGGCACAGAAGGGGAACGAGTAGAACCCACCATCGAGATTGATCTAGAGACACCCGATCAAAGTGTAGATGAAACAGGGAAAATTGCGACGGAGTCAACTCCAATGCCCAATGCAGAAGAACCAAACCCGAAACCCATAGAGTTCTCACCAATAGACAATGTGGAAGATGCAATAGGCAACAGTATTAGGAAGGGTGAAAGAAGACTCTCAAGTAAAAAAGACATCTTTTACAGAAAGGTTGGCGATGATGGTCGGAATAAAAACGAAAGAAAACATGACTGAAGAACCAAAAGCTGAAAGAGCACGAACATTTGGGACAGTGAGCACGAAGACGACAGAAGCCAATCCAAGAGAGGAACAGACTAAAGCAGAAGCTACGGCCAAAGACAGACCGACGGCTGACCATGAAGAGGCTACTATTGAGCTAGGTGACTTGATGGCGAAACTGAATCAGATCGACAAAAAACTGAAGCACAGCGAAGAGGACAGAGAGGTGATAAGAAAAGAATTAAGATACAACAAACACGAGTATCTGGATAGTTATTTTAACCTGGCTAAGGCAACAGACGAGAGACTCAAGGAGATGTCAGACAAGGTAGAAGCCACCAATGAAGAACGAGATAAGAACATCAAAAAAGATATGCAACAGTTGAAAAACCGATATGATGATGTCAACAGCCAATTAGGTAGCCTGGAAAAGAGAATGGACACAATGAGCAAGAATCAGGCAGAAAGTTCGTGTGCAATACAGGCGAAATTGGATGCAATCTTGAGAAATTCTACTTCACAAGAAAGACCGGCAGCGGATCGTACGCAAGGCACCAGAGTTGACTTTGTGGAACCACAAAGGAACAAACGGCAATCGACACCGTTGCCCTTAACCCGGGACACGGTGAGCATAGCACCAACAGCTGCGAAAACAATAATGAAGAATGGAACGTCGAGTACAACGACTGGTCCGGGGGACTCAACAACTAACAGCAACGCAGGACCGGATGCTATGACATGGGCAAACACTTGGGAAATCATGAATAGAACTCTAGAGGCCTTCGCCACAAGGAACACCGACTCGAATGATAGAAGAGAGGGAAAATCCAGAAAAACATTCAAGAAGCCAAAAGAATTTAAAGATGACTCTGATGGATGCATTGATACTTGGGTGGAAGTGATGAGACTACACCTAGAACAGGACAACTTGAACGATGAAAGACAAGCATGCACAGCCATACTCAGCAATTTAGAAGGCACGGCCTTAAAATGCGTGGTTGCGAAGAAAGAAGAAGAACGCGATACCGCGGACAAAATCTTTGAAATACTGTTGAATAGATTCGGCTCAGGCATGAAGGGTCATCAAGCGATGATGCGATTTGAAAAAAGGAGACAGAGAGATGACGAATCGATAGACAGGTTCCTAGATGATCTCGAGAGCTTGAGAAGAAGGAGTGATCCAGAAGAATCTACCAATAGAAGAAACTTCAGCATAGCCTCAAAGTTCATTGATGGGGTAAAGAGTGATGACTTGAGAACGATGTTAGCAACGTATTCCACATTGTCGAAAGATAGTGCGCCAACTCCAGAAGAGATGAGGCAGAAGTCAAGAGAATACATGCTGATGAAACCCAAGAAATACTCGTAATCAGACAACAGGAACACCCAAGGGGGGAGTCAGCCACAAAGGTCGTCATGGTACAAGCCTAGAGATGACATGGACAAACGCAGGTCGTGTGCTAACTGCGGGTCAGTTGATCATCATGTGGCGGATTGCACGACATACAAACAGGGCATGAAGAGTTTGTGATATGCACCCGATGAGGAAGATATGAGCCAGATGGAAGAACACGAGTTCTATAGAGGCTTGATCATCAAAATGGATGCGAGATGCTTCTTCTGTAACCAAGAGGGGCACTTCAGGATGGACTGTCCGTTGTTCTGGGAAGCGGTCAAGAATCAGAGTCATCCAAAACACAAGTTGGCATTGGCAGCAGTGCAGAACCAGAGAAACAGACAGGGTGAATTTGAGACGAAAAAACTCGAGGGACCAAATGTAGAGCTACCAACGAAAACAGTGAAAGCTGTAACACAATGTGGTAGTGCAGCAGAGGCCACGGCGAAGAAAGCCCCAGAAATAGATTACGAGAAGGCGGCAGCGGAGGCCATCAACAAAGTGAAGCAGGATCTGGCTGCGAAAGAAATAGAGCAACGACTAAAACTGGAGATCGAAAGAAAGAATTTTAACGAAGCATTAACCGGATCAAACCCAACACCAGAGGCCGTATCAGGCTCAACAAAGACCGGGAATTGTAACACTGTAAAAATGGTGACGGGAAAGCCATTCGGCATATCGAAAATCGGGGCTAGAATAATGTCGATAATCACAGTGGGCGGCCACGAGGTAACCAGAAACTTGAGCGAACCGAGCGACCAGACAATAATGCACATTGACGTGTACGCAGATTACTTGAGTTGTATAAGCCCACAAACGACTTCTAGAGCGTTGAAAGCACTACTCACGAGAGGGGGCAGCAAGTCGGTACGTGTTGATAATAGGTATACTGAAGCTTATGGTCCACACGAGGTGATGCTAAATATAGATGGGATCAACATCTATACCAGAACGATGATAACATGTGACGAAGACCATATTGGGCAAATCTACGTGGGGAAAGAAGAATTGAAAGTGAGATCGATTGGACACTGCGCCATGCTTGAAGAAGATGCAATGCACATTGGGACAGAGGCAGATGTGACAGGGCACGTGCTAGACATAAGTGGCAAGAAGACTCAGTTACGTGGGTTACTTGACACGGGAGCGGTCTTGAGTGTCATACCAATCGAAACTTGGGAACGAATGGGCTTCAACAAAGATGACTTGATAGATTCGAGAATACGGTTGTCGGCTGCGAACAAAGGAGCCCTGCGCGTGTTAGGCAGAACGCCGATAATGGCGCTCAATCTGGGGGAACGTAACCTGTGGATGAGTTTTCTTGTAGTAGAAAACCTAGATGAGTCTGACCAATTCATTTTGGGCAGAGACTTCATCAGGAATTTCGATGTAACGATTGATCTAAATAACGCAATGTTCAGGATACGGAACCCGGATAGGAGGTACGCAATCAAACCGGTAAATTTAATAATGGCAAATGAGAACAAAGCACCGGTATTCTTGAGTAGGAGGGTG
Source organism: Symsagittifera roscoffensis (assembly GCF_963678635.1). NCBI lineage: Eukaryota > Metazoa > Xenacoelomorpha > Acoela > Convolutidae > Symsagittifera > Symsagittifera roscoffensis. Next base: position 74,914,232 of record NC_087062.1, on the reverse strand, counting down.
AGGCTAAAAGCTAATGAAGCGGCAATCGTAAGCTTGAGGATGAAAAATTACAATGAACTAAGTGACAACAAGCAAGTGTGTATAGTTCCGAATCCTAATAGTCAAAGTGCTGCTGTTTTAGGAAGATCATTCTCGATAACGAAGAGCGGCCTCTGTGTCAGTGTCTTGTTGAATACCCTTGACATACCGATCACGATACAGAGAGGGAGGAAACTGGGATATGCTTTACCGGTTAAAACTCGATATGAAACGATTGAGAACTCAAAACAAAATGAAGTTGTTGATTGTCCCAATCACAGGGACAAAATTTGTATCTTGAGACGATTGCAGAAAATAAAAGATTCATCAGGTCTTATTAAATCACTTAAGTCAGAAACGGACGATGGGCTGTCGAGCTGTTCGAACTTTCCAGAGCGACCCACACTAGATGAAATGCAGACTGATAAACCGGTGCTGCCGGAGATTGAACACTTGAGGGGCAAACTGAAAGATGAACAGCTCGAAGCCATCAAGGACGTACTAGAGCGGAACGAGGAAGTTTTTTCGAGGCATAAGGCGGATATCGGGTGTTGTAATTTTGTTGAGCATGAAATAGAATTAGAGGAAAACGCGGTACCACACAGGGAGGGGGCGAGGCGAATGACCCCACACAAATCGGACGCGTGTAGAAAAGAAATCGAAACGTTACTAGAGTATGACATGATAGAACCATCCAAGTCACCGTGGGCGTGTGGAGTAGTGATGGCCAAAAAGAAAGGCGACCAGTTAAGGTTTTGTTGTGACTTTCGATACCTGAACTCCGTCACGGTGAAGGATGCCTATCCCATACCTAGGATTGATGAGAGCCTCTCGAAGTTAGGTGATGCAAAATTTTTTACGACTCTTGATTTAGGCTCGGCCTTTTGGCAGGTACCACTACGGAAGCAGGACAGGGACAAGACAGGGTTTGCCTGCGAGTTGGCTCTGTTTCAATGGAAACGGATGCCGTTTGGACTTTGCAATGCCACAGCCACGTTTCAGCGATTGATGGCACACGCGCTGATAGGCGTGACAAAGAAGTATGGCAACCTGGTAATGTGCTACGTGGATGACGTGGTAATAGCAACGCCAACACTAGAAGACCACATTGAGAGACTTGACGAGGTGTTCGCGTGCATGAAAAGATCGGGGCTAAAGTGTAAACCATCAAAGTGCGAGATACTCAAGGACTCAATTAAATACTTGGGCAGGATGGTAGACAAGCACGGCATCAGACCTAATCCAGACGCCGTGGAGGTAGTCCTAACCTGGAAGTCACCAAAGACGGAACACCAGTTGATGAGCTTCCTGGGCTTCGCTAACTACTACAGAGAGTTCATCAAAGGCTATGCGGACAAGGTGTACCCGATGCAACAATTGATGAGGCACAAGGGCAAGAAGTTCACTTGGAACAACGCAGCAGAAGAGTCATTCAAGAGGATAAAGAAAGAGCTATGCGAGGCACCAGTACTAGGGATGCCGACTGAGAAGGGGATGTACGTGCTGGACACGGATGCATCGGTAGTTGCGATTTCAGGAATTCTCCATCAGGAACAAGAATGGAATGGGAAGACAGTCTTGAGACCAATAGCGTACGGGAGCAAAGTCCTAAGTGACACAGAAATGAAGTACGGAGCACCGAAAGCAGAGATGTTCGCAGTGGTCACCTTTGTCGAGAAATACAGGGCATACCTGGGCAGTGAGCCCTTCAAGCTGCGAGTCGACAATCGAGCACTAAGCTGGCTGAAAACGTACTCAATGGACCAAAGTTACATTGGGAGGTGGGTAGTTCGCCTAGACGGATACAACATGATAATTGAGCATAGAACACGAGATAAACATCAAAATGCTGACAGCTTGAGTAAGAAGACAGAGTTCTACGAGAGACAAGAACAAAGAGAGGCGGACAGACCTGAGATCAAAGATGGCTTCTCCTTCATGGACAAGGAAACGTACGACAGTCTTCCACTCACGAGATGGCTGGACAAATCAGGCAAACCGATTGATGATCATCCGGAATTACCTAAAGAACATCCAGAAAAGACCATCTTGAAGAAAAGCAGAAGGATTCCGGTAGAGATAATGCTCAAGTCCAAGATCGTGAGGGAAACGCTCAAGGCAAAAGGTTATGATCTCGATCAAGTAGAAGCGGGAACTGCCCGAATAGATGAAGATTTAATGAGGCTGCTTGAGAAACTATCAGATGACAAACCCGTGATCCAAGAGAAGGGTCAAAAGGAACCAGAAGTCACCATACTTCGGAAACAAGAAACAGTGAACAACACTGACCTCTCAACAGGGAGCGTCGCTGATAGCAAGGACGTCGTGCGGTCACTAGTTGACAAAATCCCCGAGGACGTTCTGGAACAGACCAAGGTTAGGAAAAAGAAAGTGGGGTTCAAAGAAGAGGCTGAACACCTGGGACTAGATCAAGAGTCCGGGGAGCGGTCCAGGTTCATGGAAGAAGAAGAAACCGGAGAAGGGAAATTGTCCGGGGAGCATGAAGAATGGGATAAAGACTCGGATGAGAGCAGTGAAGACCAGGATAGTCTGTGCATGATATTGGCGGAAGAGAAGATAAGACAACACGACAGGGAGTTACAGACGGATCCATCTTCAGGAACGTACAATCTGGACATACAAGAGGTACGAGGTGGTGAAGAACTTGAGAAAATTGCGGTTTCAAGAAAGCCATTCAGGGAACTGTCGTGCAACTCGAACGTCAGAACGAATCTGGTACCAGAAGACGACATGAAAATCGTGAAAAGGATGATATGCGTGAAACTGAGTGATGACATCCACAACCCTGGTGAGATGAATGGACAGATCATGGCGCTAAAGGAGCATGTCAAGGCGAGATATAGGCTGTCAGACCTAATAAGAGCCCAGAAGAATGACAAAATGACAAGTAATCTCTCCAAATGGATCCAGTCGGGGGTCAAGGAGAAAGGGGAACTTGAGGAGGACAGCTACAAGATCTTGAGCCAGTTCTACAAAGAAAGGAAAGACTTACTTTATCACACAGCTGATGGGGTGGTAGCGTGCAAAAGGAGAGATGAGGAAAAGGTATTACACAAACACAACCTCATCATACTACCACAATTGTACCAAACGGAGGTGCTTTTCAGATCACACGACCAAATGGGCCACCAGGGGATAGATAAGGTACAACAAAGGATACTTCATAGGTTTGATTGGCCGGGAATGAGAAAAGCTTGCGAGAGATGGGTGAATGCCTGCCTAGCATGCCTTCAGGTAAAAGACCCAAGAAAGATGAAGTTTCCCCTCAAGTCTGTCGAGAGTTCGGAATTCAATGAAGTAGTGCAGATAGACCATCAGAAAATCTGCATGACGGAGTCGGGTTATAACCAAATACTGGTTATAATAGATCACTTCACGAAGTTGGCGGAAGCGGTTCCGTGCCAGACAGCCTCAGCCGAGGAGACATGTGATCACCTGATAACGCATTGGATATCGCGGTATGGTTGTCCGATGACTTTCCAGTCGGACAACGGCAAAGCTTTTGTGGGGGACTTGACGAAAGAATTGATGAAGAGATCGCACATTGCTCAAGCACACTCGACGACCTATCATCCACAAACCAATGGGTTGGTAGAGAGACAGAACAGGACACTGGTCAACATGTTAAGGGTGTATTGCTCAAGATACATGACGGACTGGGACAAATACCTGCCACAGGTAGTAGGAGCATACAACAGTACGCAGCACTCAACGACGGGCATCAGTCCTTTTATGATGTTGACGGGCAGGGAGAGGGCAATGCCTCTAACATTCTTCTACCCAGAATACGAGGGGAAGAAGATGTCGCCTCAGGCATATGTGAAGGAAGCGATCAAAAGACAACAAGAGCTAAACGAGCTATCCAGGAGGAACACGGCGCAAGCACAAATGAGACAACGCAAGAAATATGACGAGAAAATATTACAAGCGAAGCCATATGAAGTGGGCCAGTACGTGTGGGTCTTCCAAAATGTCATAACGCCCAAGGGAACAAAGAAACTACTCAAGAAGTGGAGGGGACCATTCATGATAACGGAAGTACATCAACAAGGACGGTTCTACCGCTTGAGTACTGGGCGAGCAGCACATTACGAAAATCTGAAGCCTCACGTCCCGTCCCCGGAAGACTGGTGCCTACCGAAAGACATGGAGGGTCTCGAGTACCTGGTGGTAGAACCAGCGTGTGAAGTGAATGAGAAGGGCACCAGGGAGAAAAATGATGGCAATGAAAACTTGAGCTTGGACGACAATGAAAAGATAGAGGTGGAGTCTGAAGCAGGATCGTTTGCAGAAGAAGACTGGAACGACCCGGAGCAAGATGAGGTGCCGAAGTGGATGGAGCCAGATCGACCAATATCACCGGGAACCAGAACTGGCAATCGTAAACGGACGGGTATGAGATACAACAGATACGGGGATGACTTCTTGATTGACAAGATACAGCCAGACAAATTGGGCGAGGAATTACTGAGTGCAGGCGAACTGAAAGCCGAAGAGGAATGGCAGGTCAATGATGACGGAGGACACTATCCGCAGGAAGATTACTCGACACCAGAAATGGAGACGGACCTCAAACAGAGCGAGATAGAGAGGAGGGAGAACACGAACTTGAGGATACTAGAGTGGGTACGCGACTTCAAAGACGAAGGCCATGGAGGACAGAGTATCCAGCAAGTCGACGTGTCAGCGGAAAAACACAAGAAGTCAGAAGACCCTCTCTTCGGCTGGACGGCGACAGACAGGCCGCTGGACATTCCACCGGACAATTCAGACCCGACAACATCGACGGGGACGTCGATAAATGTTTTTGTCCGGGGAGTGGGGGTAGGACTTACCCACACCGAAAATTTGATGATAAAGAAGCTCAAGGAAGTGAGAGAAACCAGCGAATTGGAGCTGGAAGAAGAAGAGCCAGAGCCTAACATAGGCCGGAATTTCAAAACGAAATTTGAAATACCCAATCAGTACTCGGAAAACATCATGATAACAGATAGTGACTTCATCCTGTCAAACAGAACGAGCGCGATCTGCATCACGGCAGACATGAGTTTCAAATCAAGACTGGAGGCTGACTTCAAGAGAGAATACCAGAACGTAGAGTTTCTGTTCAGACAGAGACCAGGACTGGGAGGGATGGCAGCGCTCCCACCATCAGTAGCACAAGTCCCGGGGAAATACCTGTGCTTCTTAGTGACGAGGGTCAATGACAGGAACACAATTGATCCCGAACACGTAATGTTGGCACTAACAAGACTACGAGACTTCATGATTGAAAGTGGGATAACAGAGGTCTCAATGCCGGTGTATGACCCAAACAGGGGCAAACTGAGCCCAAGGGAATTGTACGCTATCTTACATGTAGTCTTTGCAGAAACTGAGATAATGGTGTATCTTCATAAGAAGTACTGCTTGAGCATCGCCTGAGTCGGGTACACGGGGGTATCGAGCCGGGTGTGAGGGAGGAGTCTTGAGCTAGGTACTGGGGTACAAAACAGGTAAGGGATCTTAGGGGTGATTGGCATGACAATAATTATTTTAAATGATTGATGGTGCTAAAACATAAAATGTGTCTGCATGTTTTTAGAATATTTCAATTGAACTATTTTAGTAGGGCGGAAAGGAGGGGGTTTTAATCACAAAAGTAATGGGGTTTTCTGGTTAGGGACACAGCTTGTCGGTCTAAAAAATCGGGTGTTATTTTCAGATTGATTTGTTGAACTCACATTGACTACTCATCTATATTCAATTGAAGGAAGAAAACGACATCTCAAAAAGAAAACTCAAGTTGCTCAGGTAAAACTCAAGTTGCTCATACTCAAGTTGCTCAGGTAAAACTCAAGTTGCTAATACTCAAGGACTCAATTGAAATCACAGGAATGGCAGATCGATACTGGAAGTCCATGCCATCGGCTCTGAAAAAGCCCACACTTGACGAATTGTACAGGCGGCTGAGGGACCTGGATTATACTCAAGTGGACGAGAGAATGGCAGTGATGCTGAATGCCATCCTCCAATTGGAGGAACAGGGCGAGTGTCGAGAGTCTGCGACGGAAGCGGTTTTGATGGTAGGCTACACCACTGATGGGGTGTCCAATCAAGAACAAACCAGATGGCTGTCCTGGAACGTGGATGGAGCGATAAGGGGGTTCGATTTGGCGAGGAACCCTGGCCTGGACAACAATACGGAGTATGGCGCAGGGGAATTCCCACTGCCGGTCAGACCATCAGTCAGGTCCACGAGCCAGAGTACGAGTAAGGTACCATCGATGACACGGGCACAGCAGACGGGGGAAGCTTATCCGGACGTCAGTGCCATGAAAAGAGAACTCGAGAGGACCCAGCGGGAAAGGAATAAGGCGAACCTCGACCGGGATAAAGCGGTGCTTGAGAGGGATCAAGCGCGGAGAGAACTAGACATAATGAGAGCTGAACGGCTACAGGCAGAAAGGGTGCGGGAGAATGCCGCGAATTGTGAGCAGCTGAAGCAGGCTCTCGAGAGAGATCAGGCAAAACTTGAGAGAATCCAGCAACAACAACGCGAGCTCGATATGCAGAAAGGGGCTAGGCCCAAAGAACGGGTAGTGACTGTCTCAAGGCCAGAGTCACGAATGGAAGTGGACGAAGCTCCTAGGTCAAAGGGACGATTCAACCTCGATCGTGCGGCTCAGGAACATATGAACGAGGGACTGGAGGTATGGATACCGCCCGAATCAGCATCCTCCCTGCGTGGAATGGAGACTCAAGTAATACGACCATTGATGGACGTCGCGCTGCCTGGATATACACCGAGCTCGACCCCGGGTAGTAGTCAGGTGAGTGGCGGCTCGTCACGATTGAAAGAGTTGCACGAGAGGCTACAGTTGAGGAATCGCGAGAGTCCGGCAAGAGCGGACTTACCCTCGACTTGGGGGGAGCAACCTGTCAGGAGTGTGGTGATCTCGAGCTACAAGAAGAATACGGAAGGGAGATATCGCAAGCACAATCGGATAGACTGGAGCGCGGCGCAAAGGTAGAGGAGAGATTGCTTCCACGACGCGACTTGGGTGGAGTACTTCACGCATCCGCGAGTGCCTGAGGGTGTGGTCCACTTGATCATTGGGGACAGCTTGCTGCGAGTGCTGACCCGGATCCAGTCTCATTGGCAAACGGGAATCTTGAGCAACGCCGGAGCCGCAACGCCGCAGATGTTAGCGACACTTGAGATGTTAGGGATGGTGAGTGTATACACGGTCACACTGATGGTCGGGACGAATGACGTGTCCAGGGGGGAATCAAGGAAGGTGACAAGGCTGCACGAAAAGATGAGCTGTATTCTCGAGGAAATACGGATCCAAATGGATCCAGCCATTGTCACGATATGTACAACATGGGAGCGGATCAACATGCACTGGACATGAACACAAAAGTGCGAAGCCTGAACGAAACAATCAGGAAGATACATCAAAGGAGTGTCCTTCCCCTTAGGCTACTGGACGTGGCTGAGCAAATGGAGCTGTCCTCTTTCCCTGACGATGCATCTGCGGATGGCATTCACTTTGATAGGCCCAGAGGGGTGGAGTGGTTGAACAACGTCTTCCAAAGACACATATGGGCGCTAGAGGCAGAATTGCTGGAGACAGCACAGGTCACGTTCGGACCACCTCCAAACCCACCCTTCTTCAAACCGAGGTCTTTGTCCAGTCGCTTAGGTGAGAGAGCCGATTCTAGAGACAGTTCGAGGAACAGCCGGACCAAGTTACCGAGCACCACACCCATGGAAGCTGATGAAGATATCATCAACTCCTCAAGGGTCGATAATATCCTCAGTGGTGGTTGCGGAGAAAAAGAGGTCAGAGAAACCACTGGAGACCAGCAGGTTGAAATATGAGGAGAAGGTCAAGGAACTGGATCTGGAGGATCTGGAATGTAGGCAGGAGCTAGCGAGAACCTTGGGTCTTGAACAGGTATTATACGAAGACTTGGGGAGACACCAGTGCGTGGACTGGTTGAAGGCTCATGAAACACATTTCTCGAGAGCGAAGTTGATGGAGACGGCGGACCTGACTGGACTTCCCACAAAGTCGGTGATGGGACCAATTAATTACAGACCTCTCAAGTCATTGGGGAGCCCAGGACTGGTGGTGGAGCCTCCCAAACACCGAACCAGCATTGCCAGGATTAGAGTGGCCACTCCAGCACAGTTGAGAGTGGTAGACAAACTGATGGACCCGAGAGAAATGGAGTTACCAGACGCCGCATATGAAGGCGCAAAATTAGCCAATGACCCCCGATACGGGAAACCCTGCGGGCAGGCGCAGTTGGCCAAAACCTTAGCAATTTACGACAGGGCAGACCCGGCTGCAGCAAGGGTGGTTATCGTGGCAGGATCAGATTTTGAAGGAACGTCTCCCAAGTTCTTTTGGCCAGAAACCCTGATATACGCCTTGCCGGGAGCGGAGCTAAACCAGATGTTGACCCTGGTGGTGGCAATGAAGTCAGAAATGCCCTGCGAACCTGAGTTACTGCTGTTTGCAGGGATGAACGATCATCTGCACGCGACGGGATTTCTTGAGCAGCTCAAGGGTGGTGAGCCTACGCCGATGAGGATCTGGGAGGCCATCCAGACTTTATTCGCGGCCATAAATGAAGTACAAGAGAATGTTGCCTCAAGATTCGGCTCCAAGACAAAAGTGGCGTTCACAACATCCCCCGGGTACTCGAGCATGCCGCTTGCTCTGCAATTTGTGTACGCGATCTTGATCTTGATCGCAGAGGGGAATGGGTGGCGTGTCCTGATGGCAGCTCCCAACCGAGAATTGGAACCGACGAACTTGAGACTGCGCAGATGTCTCCCATGCGTTGAGAGGCTTTTACGAGTTGGCCGACATCCTCATCGTACTAGACGAGGTCCTCTTGTTGGAGATATCCAACTTCGCCAGGCAACTCAAGCTCAGCCCGATTATAAGGGATGATCATCCAGTGGTGGCTCACCTGACGGCTAGTCTGTGGTTTCGGGACATGGAGTTGACCATCACGAGCTCAACCAGCAGATCTAGAGGGCCGAACAACGAAAGGAAGAACGTGGCCGCATCGGAGAAGCAACTAGAGTCGATGGTGCATCAGTTGGCACAAGAGGGAGCCAAGTGGCCCTTCTTGACACCAAGACTGGAAAACGCCACGGAGAAAACAAGAGAAGATGCGCCGCTTCTGGTGAAGCAGATCTGGGATTTTCTTGAGGAGCAACTGGGAAAGGCTGAGGAGAGGGAGATGACGGTTGGCAGGTTCGTCACAGCAGCCAATGAGGTCACAATTGGAGGGTTCTGGAGGGAGCACGCGAAGGGTGAGCTAAGGACGAGGAGGGATCATGAGATTCTCGAGTTCTTGAGTCCTTGTTGGGGAAAAGAGTTCCTGACCGAAGTGTACAGCGCGAAGGAGACTATCTTCAAAGCGTTCATACAGAAGGTATTGAATATGCCTATCAGTCTGTTGCTGGCTCTGTATCTGGTCTACCCGAGATACTTGTTTAATATGGGCCCAGCATACATGTTCAGTCGTGGCGTGGGGACCCTCAGAATAGACGGGTACTTGACGTTAGTGCTTCTGACCCACGGTGAACTGGCGTCATTCCACCGATTAATGAGGTACGGGGAGCCCCTGTCGATGGGAAGAACACACTCGAGTATTGAGACCTACTCGTACAAGTGTGCGGCCGGGCTAAGGACACTGTTAGTGCAGTATCTACTGATGCAAAACAGGTACCTGACTGGTGAAGAAAAGAGCCCGAAGACAAGAGAGGAATGGAGAAGAGTGAATGGAGGCATGCCCCTATTGACGGACCTATGCCTGGCCATGAGATCGGATCCCATGGGGATTATCCGGGGGCTAGGGGAGGTCGTGACCTGTATATATGGACCGGCCGTCACGTTCGCGTTTCCGGATCCTCTGGTGACGGCTTATTGATACTCCGTGACCCACGTGAGCCTCATAAGCGTACTAGATGGAACGACACTGAACTGGTGTCAGCAAGAGGTGCTGAGGGCACAAATGAGCAACACGGTGCTCTTCGGGAAGGTGAAGGATCCGGAGTTGGTCGTGTACAGTTTCCGAGGACAACTGCAATGCCGGATGGGAGGCAAGCGCGAGGGCCCCATCGAAACTTACCCCAAGTTCTGGAACTTGAATCCCTTGACAGCCAATGGGCAAGAAATCTTGAGAATTCCTGCATGGACGAAAAGCTTCGAGTTAGTGAAAAAGGAGCTAGAGGCGATATTGGAGAAAGAAGTCCTACCAACGAGCATTCCCGAGTTCCCCATAGTGAGGAGAATGACCCTGGGGATGAACAGTTCCCTGGTTGTCCCGTCCTCTTACGCGAGAACCACAACCGAAGAACGGCAGAAGGAGTTTACCGACGGCTGGGATCCGCTCTTCATCGGCTACACTGCAGCGATTTATTTCCATACCAGCGATGTGAAGATAAACTCATGGATGACTCAAGCCAAGAAAATGAGAGGGTCGATGCCCCCGAAATTCGAAGTGCGAGATGCCTTGAGAGTACTTGAGCGGGCAAGTCTAGAGAACCAGTTGCCGGCATGGGACGACGGCAGGATGATAGTGGAGGAAGGGCATATCGCACTGAAAGCAGACGAGATGCTGTTTGCCACAAGGAGATATCGGGCACCTTACGGACTAGAGCAGGTGGAACGGAATCGGGAAGGAAAGAAGCTGGATGCAGCAGGTCCATTGTACGTGGCACTGACAGAGCACAAGGGGACGAATCCAACGACACCATCACCCCTTTCAATAGACACCCCTGGGGATAAAAAGAGTGGCACCGTGGAAGATCGATTCAAGAGGATTTTTGAGAGAAGAGAAGCAGAGTCGGGAGACGAGAGCATGGATGAAACTCTCAGTGAGGCAGGAGAAGAGGACATGGAGGTGGGAAACACACCGGAGCAGAAGCCAGCGGAGGAGGAGTTCACTGCGCAGGAACTGTTGAAAGATCTGAGTGAAGAAAACTGGGCAGATACCCCCACGCCACCTCTGACCTCGTCCCCCCGCAAGTACCCAGAGATGTCATTGACGAGCGAGAATCCCAACATGGGAATGATCTTCTTGAGTGCGGAGAGAAGGGAGAAGAATACCTTCGAGGGAAACAGAGACGCCTTCCTGGGCACTCTGGACAGAGATGCTTGGCAAGAATTCTTGAGCGATTTCAATCGAGAAGTGGATGAAGACACCACATTGGACAATTTTAAAGAGGAACTGTGGGACACGGTGGTGAAGTTTGGTGAGCCGGTCCTGATGGGGACGGGTTTAGAGGAGAAAGCCAGAGTAGAACTGTTGAACAAGATGGTCGAGTTGAGGAAGTCAAGAAAGACCCGAGAAGACAAATGTAAAGACAGCTCTACTCCGAAACAGAAAACTGACAATAAAATAATTAAACATACAAGGGGGATAAGGTAGGAACTAGTAATATGATTAAAAGTACTAATATCCTTAAGGCTCGAGCAGGGGGGAGGCAAGAGTTGGCTGGAGAAAAGGAAATTGAATCAGTGATGATAACGACGACGCCCCACAATAAAGACGTGAGGTCTCGCAAGAGGAAGAGAGACGTGGAGGGATTGGGCAGTCCTTCAGCTGACGCGGTCTCAGAAAAAGACTTGAGAGAGACGGCCCCCATGGTTCTGGCGCAATGGAAGACGGCAGCCTACAAGAGTAGCTATGAACCGAGGAAACTGCTCGACATAGAAAGAGAAATGGAAAACCCCACTAGCTCAGTGACGGAGGAAGATTTCAAACCTCAGAGAATAAAAATGAAGCGAGGTTCGACGAGCGGGCAGACATGGGAGGTAGACGTCGGCAAAGAATGGGTCTCAAGTGAACATCAGGCTGTTGGGAAACAAGTGACCAGCGATCCTCTTGAGAAGAATAAAACCAGAAATACCTCCCGACCGTGGTGGATAGCCCTTGAGACATTGAAGGAGATGGAAGACTGTTTGAAGAAATTGAACAGCGGAGTGGCCCGCAAGCGACACAGTTGGGCCACCCAGCAGAAGGCTGAGGTTAACAAGATAGAATTGGCAAACCAGCTGAAGAGATCCTGGCAGAACTTATTGAAGGATCACTTTGAAGAGGCTATGAGGACACCCTCATCGGCACCGCCGCTGATGGCGAATCCCTTTATCAGGACTGCAGGAAAACTGATGTTCGCGTGGTGCCTGTTGGGGATAGAGCTGGAGACGCTGACTTCGTACGATAAGCTGAAGCTGGGAGGCAAGAATCTAGAGATATATCGAATGCTGATGCAGCACGTCGCCAGGGACAACTCAGGCTTGAGTCTGGCAAGAAGGAAAGATGCAACCTGTTTCTTGAGATGGACGATGTCGATGATGACTGACAGTACCATCCTAGCATGTCATCAGAGAGCAGTCGGAAGCAAGACGCTGGAAAGGAGAGTCTCCACAGTCATCTTGAATGTATACCAGAGTACTGGAATAGAGAAGGAGGATGGTTCTAGGCAATCTCTGGAGAGCCATAGGAAGTTAGATGAGATACGGAGGTTCTACAACAAGAAGTTCGAGGAGAAGCACGACGTTCACCGCAACCTGGCTTCGTCAGGGGAGTACTTGAAACTCAACAAAAAGGGAGAGTACCAGTATGTTTCTGGAGTGATGGGAATGGCGTACAACCCCTTCTTGGACTTGGAAGCTGGAGGTGCTCACAGAAACTACGAGGTAGCGGAGCTGCTGAAGTTCTGGACAGAGAAGATAGTGGAGATAGACACTGTGGAAAGAGAGAGACCTAGCCTGAGTTTGATTCTCGAGAGAACGCCGGAAGTGATAAGTGTGCCACGCTCAAGTAAAAGAGTGGAACTAAGAATGAGCAACGGGAATGGCGCGTTGAACACGAATCTGGGAGTGGTATGGAAATTACTAAGACCCTCCTGGTGTCCACATCCCCATGCGAGCCTGATTGAGGAGGTCACTGAGCGAGTGAGATTGGCACCGACAGAGGATGAGGATTTGGCGACCTTGAGTATAGTACATAGACTGGTCCTGCCTCAGATGAAAGAGTCGAGTGAGGTGACGAGTGGAACAGGGTCGGTGAAGAGGATGGAGCCGGGCAGTTGTCTTGATTCGACATGTGGCAACGGTGAGCATACTTGTGATGGGCGATCATGCGTCAGGATACAGTCTTTCCAGAAAGAGGACCTCATCACCTGGTTTGAGGATATCACTGAAAGGGAGAAGAGCGAGATACAGATAGTGGCTGAATGTTACGCGAGTACCACCGTGAACCTAGCGACAGCCTTGGGATTTTTCTCAAGAATGTGTAGTCTCCAGTCACTGGAGAGGCTAGAGTCAGAACACCACCTGGTGACCGCGTTGAGCGTGGAATCATGGCCCGGAGTGTTACAAGTGAACCAGAAGCACATCAAGAGTTGGAAAATTGGACTCGAGGCGGAGATGGGATTTCCCATGAGCGAAGCCTATGGACTGCCTCTGAATGCGAAATCCTTAGTGGGGTCAGTGTTGGTTAACCTATGTGGAAGCCACTATCCACTACACATGGTGATGGTGGAGGTGTCCAGCCAGAGGGTATTGATAGACAAGGCCTTCTCAGTGCCCAAGTGCGTGAGACTAGCTCGGATGTCACATCATTCACACAAGCTGTTGAGGAAGATCCGAGGAGCAGTACCAAAGGAACAAAGAGACGACTTGAGTGAAATCTGGGGTGAAGAGCTCCTAGGCTTGGAGAGCGAAAACACAAGTGATCACGGGAGGCAAAACGTGGTGGGGAAACCCGCAGTAGGTGCTCCAAGCTCGGAAGAAGTCGACGTGATACACGAGAAAATGATGGAACTTGAGTCTCTCCTAGAAGCCTCGGGAGAACGCAATCTTAGAAGCATCGACCTCACGCATGGGGATTGTCCATGCCACTGTCTGGCGCAGACAGTGTGGTACCCAGACCGCGCCAATCTCTGTCTGATCTGGGACGTAGAAGAAATTAAGTCGTTGGGACTACCGGAGCATCGACAGAAGGTGACCATCTTGGTCGTGAGCACGATGCTGGCTCTACGATGGATTGAAGAAAACATAGCAAAGTATAGAGAATCGAGAACGCCAACAGCTGAGTCGATTCATGCGATAGATTACAGCAGGAGACTAGAGTTGTTCGAGACCGCATGCAAGGTATTCGCCATACCAGTGGAAGTCAGACATATATGGAACCGCCTGAGATTCTTTCCTTGGTTTCGTGCGACGTTAACATCCTGGTTGTATAAAGTGACAAAGGACCACATGAGGAAACATCCAAAAAAATATCGACAATTCCAAGCCGAATTAGGACCAGATGCCTTCAAGAGACCTCTGCTAACCCATCGAAATGCGATCACGACGGGGTGGAAAAGAGTGGGCAGAGTATCCAGAGACAATTCTAGAGCGAGGGAAACGATACTGGAGGAGGACCTGGCGAGGAATGTAAGCAAGAGTCTTCACAATTCCTTCTGTTTGAACCGGGAGTCGAAGGTGAAGAGCCTACCAAATCAATCGAAGAGGTTGCAAGAGCAAAGGGAGTGGATGCGATCCTATGAACAGCTGAAGGCCTGGGAAGAAATTGTGATCAGCTCCGATGACGAAGAAGCACTGTTGGAACAAATTACAGTGCCAAGAACACCGGTGTCGGGTACCTCGAAGGCGAAAAACACGAGGTGAGCCGGCGGCTCGAAAGGAAAATTCTAGAGTCTTGAGTCTTGAGAGGAGAGGGCTTGAGAGTGAACTTGGATGAAATCTGGGTTCACTAAAAAGAAATTTTAGACGAATAGGATATTGTTATTAATATGATAGATCTATTATATAAGTCAAAATGATGCATGACAATTTCCTGACTGAATAGGACAAAAGAAATTTTAAAATTGCCAGCTTAAAAAGCGGGGATTCATGGGTGCAGGTGTGTGCAGATTTTGATTGCTGTTTAGCGATAGTGTGAAAATTTTATATGGTTGTGAATTTTGGAAGGTAGATAATTTTAAGTCCAATGCAAACTTCTGTAAATGACCACTGGCACTGTATCTTGAGCAACACTCGGTTCTCTGGGACTCACTGGCGGATGACAACACACGATGAGGACATCGATCTCGAGTCCGGGGAGTATGTGCCAGTCGGTCATGTCTGGAGGTTTGACCTTGAGAAACACGTAAATTTGGAGTGAAGTTTTAATTTTAAAAATTTCAAATGGAGCCTGTCATGCTCAGTTTTCTCGAACCAACTGAAAACGCAAAATAAAAACGAGAACGTCCGAATTAACAATTGCGGGAAACTACTCAAGAAAAAGGCAGGAAATTGCTATTCGCAATTTCTCGATACGAAATAATAAGAGAGTAGAGCTGTCTCATCCTGAAAACAGGAGAATAGAATACAGACTTGAGAAAGGACGACTATTCGAACGGAAAGGAGTGAACATTCAATGGAAGAGTGGGCAACTCGAGTGTCCCAATGGTTCATTCAGAAACTTTGATTCTTGAGACAGAACTTACTTCTGTTGTTAAAACTAATTAGCATCAAACTTATTTAGTTATATAATTTGATTCTCAAGCTGCTCATCTTTTAGTTACTCCTCATACTCAAGTGCATCGACATGTGAGTTCTCAATTTAAATTTCTTGAGTGTATTTTATGATAGTTATGTTGAGATAAGGCGAGTTTTAGGTTGATCCATCTGAAATGGATCAAAGTTCCACTGTCTAATAAAAAGTAACTAAGCGGATTGTTCCGACCCGGTTTTTAACGGCGTTCATGTATTTTGGGTATTTCGAGACCTAAGTATGGGGACGTTTTTATTTCTAGAGTGGGGGGTATTTTGGTAGTGGCCTTTAAGCTGTAACGGGTTCCAGTCTCATGTCGCAAGCGAACCGAATTGGCTCCGACCGTTCTTGAGGTGGAAAAACACAAGAGATAGTGTCCCTGACTCTTGAGCCAATGGTTATAGGGCCTATTTTTCTTAAGCCTCATGTGTGACTGCAGTAGACGAATGTTACATAGTGTTTTTATGGCGCTCCTGGGTGTTTTTACGACATCATGACTACGGAGTCGAACCCACTTGACACAGCTCCGGGCTACATGCCGATTCTAGAGTACCGGTGGTACGGTTCAGCGGGAACGTGTAAGCCTTCCGGTTGTACCGTGATAGCTTTTTAAGAAAACTCAAGAAAACTTCCTGGTACGCTCTCCGAACGAGGCTTAGCTAACCGAGTGAAGGGGGGCAACTAGGGGGACAAAAACACGAGCAAAAAAGAATACAAATAGGAACAAAAACCATAAAACGAAAAAAGACAGTGACTTTGATACCAAATTAGTTGGATCAAACCTTTGTATTAATTAAATAGTATACACATACTGTTTTATAAGACCGATCGTTTCGATCAATCTAGCAATTTAAACCAGTGACTTCAGTAAGGTGCCCGAGTGGGGGGCGTTGTTAAGGGTTTTCAGATAGATTGCGACCCAACCGGACCACTAGGAGACTTGACTGGAAAGGGTGACCAGTCGAGTGGGAAAGTGGTTCACAAGGATCGAAACGGACCACTAGGAGACTTGATTGGAAGAGGTGACCAGTCGAGTGGGAAAGTGGTTCTGCTGTCAAGTGCAGAACAGAGACAACCAGCACAGGACCACTACAAGAGGACGCACACGGGTGTTCTCAAGTCGAACAACGGGTATCGTTAGAATCCACATTACATTATAGGAAATAAGTGTAAAATTGGATAAGTGGGGTACCATAACGTCTGCGCCTGGCAGTGGCAGGGATACTCCTCATGGGTAATCAAAATGTTTCTCCAGGTCCGGTATCCTAAAGCTTCTAGCAACGGTTCACCTCTGTGATGATTTGGCGCATTCCGTCCCTGTCATCTAAGGTGGGGAATTCAGTCGGTAATGCTCAACTCGCCTTCTTTTTCTGGAATTCACTCAAATTACCCTCACTTAACTTCATAGAACTTTCACCCACTACGTCTTGCAACTCGCCTTCTGATCTCTTCGGGACAGCCCGAAAAATCTTTGTTAACAATTCTTATAACCGTTCTAGCATTCTGGCCAATCGCACGCATTTCGGTACTGAGAAGAGATGATCAACCAATACCTGCTGTGTCCTCCCATCTTATACCACCATGTGCGTGGGATATTTACTGTTACAATATGGCGCAGAGTGAAGCCACTAGATGCTTCGAGCCAGCAGGTCTATGATATGCCTCATTATTTTTAAGATTTGTTTAATTTTCCAAAGCCTCTCGCCAACCTCCAACTTTCTGTTCCGTCTGTAACGCTCCAGGGAAGACTTGTACACTCAAAGATGTGACCAGCTCATGAGAATGCTCCAGGCGTTCCAATGACTCAATCGAGCTGACCATGCTGTAAAATCTCAATGCGGTCATCAGGTTCTTTTCCGTCACTCCATGGCATTTTGCAATCAATTTGATCTCACTTTTGTCCGACATACTCAATCTTCCAACATTTTGGCTAGTTGGTGGTGCTGTTCGCTCAACGTTTTTAAGCAGTGACCGTTCCCACACACATTTCCTTCCATTCCACAGCTGGAAGCTAGGCAAGTGCCCTTCTTCATCCAATCGCTTGAACCACATTGCGTTGACTTCCACACACCTCAACGCAATCATGACACTATCTACCACGATCGATATATGTTGGGTTTGGTCAGGCAATCTCGTAGAGAACAACTCCTCCACTTCCCACATTAACATTAAGTTTCAGCGTCTGGGGTACCATAACGTCTGCGCCAGGCAGTGGCAGGGATACTACCCATGGGCCATCAAAATGTTTCTCCAGGTCCGGTATCCTAAAGCTTCTAGCAACGGTTCACCTCTGTCATGATTTGGCGCATTCCGTCCCTGTCATCTAAGGTGGGGAATTCAGTCGGTAATGCTCAACTCGACTTCTTTTTCTGGAATTCACTCACATTACCCTCACTCAGCTTCATAGAGTTTTCTTCTACTACGTCTTGTAATTCGCCTTCTGATCTCTTCGGGACAGCCCGAATGATCTTCGTTAACAATTCATACAACCGTTCCGACATTCAGGCCAATCGCACGCATTTCGGTACTGAGAAGAGATGAACAACCAATACCTGCTGTGTCCTCGCATCTAATACCACCATGTGCGTGGGGTATTTACTGTTACAATATGGTGCAGAGTGAAGCCACTAGATACTTCGAGCCAGCAGGTCTATGATATGCCTCACTATCTTTCAGATTTATCTTATTTTCCAAAGCCTCTCGCCAACCTCCAACTTTCTGTTCCGTCTGTAACGCTCCAGGGAAGACTTGTACACTCAAAGATGTGACCAGCTCATGAGAATGCTTCAGGCGTTCCAATGACTCAATCGAGCTGACCATGCTGTAAAATCTCAAGGCGGTCATCAGGTTCTTTTCCGTCACTCCATGGCAATTTGCAATCAATTTGATCTCACTTTTGTCCGACATACTCAATCTTCCAACAATTTGGCTAGTTGGTGGTGCTGTTCGCTCAACGTTTTTAAGCAGTGACCGTTCCCACACAAATTTCCTTCCATTCCACAGCTGGAAGCTAGGGAAGTGCCCTTTTTCATCCAATCGCTTGGAGAATTCCCTTCGGACGGTTCCGTGGGTCGTCTGTCATCCTGCTTTATTATTTTCAGAGCCAATAGGTGATGTATCACGGCTAATTCCTGTAGACTTCCAACATCGATACATGTTGGGTTTGGTCAGGCAATCCCGTAGAGAACAACTCCTCCACGTACCTCATTAACATTAAGTTTCAGCATCTGGGGTACCATAACGTCTGCGCCTGGCAGTGGCAGGGATACTCCTCATGGGTAATCAAAATGTTTCTCCAGGTCCGGTATCCTAAAGCTTCTAGCAACGGTTCACCTCTGTGATGATTTGGCGCATTCCGTCCCTGTCATCTAAGGTGGGGAATTCAGTCGGTAATGCTCAACTCGCCTTCTTTTTCTGGAATTCACTCAAATTACCCTCACTTAACTCCATAGAACTTTCACCCACTACGTCTTGCAACTCGCCTTCTGATCTCTTCGGGACAGCCCGAAAAATCTTTGTTAACAATTCTTATAACCGTTCTAGCATTCTGGCCAATCGCACGCATTTCGGTACTGAGAAGAGATGATCAACCAATACCTGCTGTGTCCTCCCATCTTATACCACCATGTGCGTGGGATATTTACTGTTACAATATGGCGCAGAGTGAAGCCACTAGATGCTTCGAGCCAGCAGGTCTATGATATGCCTCATTATTTTTAAGATTTGTTTAATTTTCCAAAGCCTCTCGCCAACCTCCAACTTTCTGTTCCGTCTGTAACGCTCCAGGGAACACTTGTACACTCAAAGATGTGACCAGCTCATGAGAACGCTCCAGGCGTTCCAATGACTCAATCGAGCTGACCATGCTGTAAAATCCCAAGGCGTTCATCAGGTTCACTTCCGTCACTCCATGGCAATTCGCAATCAATTTGATCTCACTTTTGTCCGACATACTCAATCTTCCAACAATTTGGCTAGTTGGCGGTGCGGTTCACTCATTGTTTTTAAGCAGTGACCGTTCCCACACATATGTCCTTCCATTCCACAGCTCGAAGCTAGGCAAGTGCCCCTCTTCATACAATTGCTTGGAGAATTCCCTTCGGACGGTTTCGTGGGTCGTCTGTCATCCTGCTTTGTTATTTTCAGAGCCAATAGGGGATGTATCACGGCTAAGTCCTGTAGACTTCCATCATCATCCAACTCTATTGAGACGTCGGCCGTCATGTCCCATATCAAACCGGCGTTGGGGTGCGAACACCAGAAGGCTTCATGAGCTCCTACAAAGCTGGTTTCCAAGGGACCGTCCCATGAACCACATTCAAAGCTCACTTGCCCTTTGAGCTCCGGACGCGAAGGATCGACCACTCGTTCCTCTAAGATAATTCAACCGTTATCATGCAGATTTCCTTCACTCTTTCGACCCAGAAATTTAGGACTAGGACCTATTCGAAGTCAAAAAGTGCCTCCCTTGCTTCCTCTTCCACAAAGGGGTTGTACGCCATTCTGGGTATGCCTGACACGTACTGAAATGACTTCAGTTTACCTAAGTTTGTGTAGTCCTTTGGATCTCTGGCCCTCTCAATTGATTCACGACTCACTTTGAGCTCCTTATTGGAGTATCTCCTCACCTCCTCTAGTCTTCAGTAGCTCTCTACATCATTAGACTATACAGTCGGTATTTGCAGCGGCATGTCCTGGTATAACTCCAGCAGAGCCCTTAGGAAAATTCTTTCATGATCAACTCCCCCTTGCCGATCACAACCAACTCCCCCTATTCATTCTTCTATTACAGGAGTGGGGATGTGATCCACCACGAATCTCACAAAACAAAGGGTATCTATACGTTTGGCCCATGCTATCCAAGAGTCATCTCTGCTGATCAAAACTCGCAGGGCTTCCATCAGTTGCAATTCCTGTTTCTTCGATCTCGAATCGTTACTGGCCTCGTATCCCAATTTTTTAATTCCCATCAGGCACCATGCCAATCGTACTTGCAACACAGTCCTTGCGCATAGGTATGCCAGAACGAAGGTGCATTCATCGTCTTCTCAAGTATCTTTGGAGGGCGACCCTCCAAGAGATTTTTAACAGCTGTTCCAATCCACTTTCATTTGCCTCTGCTGACATCAGAGTGCCTTACTCTTTTCGTTTCAGATTGGAGCCCTCTGTTAATCTTGTAGATGTTCTTGCATGGCTTTCTTTTCACTCCAAGCCATCAAGTGCCCTCTCGCCGAGTTCCTCGCCTTGAGCATCTCCACAAAGCCACCTGCAGGATCACCCATATGGACTGAGTCAGGTACTGTAATCCGGTTGTTTTCGACCACGTCGAGTTGTCCCTCTAGCTTTATTTAGCTCGTTCGCGAGGCCTTGAAGTCATCAAGCTCACCAAACCCACGCTGGCTGATGACTTCCATTTCAAGTTTCGTGTCCGCCAAGGTTCGTACGCTCTTTCTCGATTTCGAGGCTGTTGAGATCAAGCCGGCTAATAACATAGTTGGTATCAGGTTTTCTTTTTCTTCCCCACCCAGTGCCGCACGATCTACTTGCCCATTATCATACGGGCGAGACACTTTCGCTAACGAGGTCACTACTACATTCGTTTTCGAATTTTTTACCCTTTGATTCACTGTTTTGCTCCCTACTCTGCCTTTCTTTTTCTTCAGCCCTTTCTTGGCTCGCTTGACGAGTTGCTTTCTGGTGATCTAGTAATCAACGGCACTGTCCTCCGTGACTGACTCGGTCAGACCGTCAGACTCCGTGGGGCCCATTATTTTCCCTAGAACCTCGCGCATGATGGGTTGATTCAACACCACCTTCATTACGGAATGCGTCCCTTACCTACGTATCACGTCCCAAGTCCATTCCATGAAGGCCACTCGGTTCCAAGTCACTCCCGTTTCCCGCTCCAACTCACTTTGGTATCTTTCCCATTCTTCCTCTGGCAACGTGCCTAGGAACCCTCATAGTCTGATCAATTCTTCTCCTAGGTGACTCGTGGGGTAGCTTCTGTGCATACCCTCTCCGAGAGTCAAATGCCAGGCCTACTGCGTCCACTAAAGACAGCCTGGCTGCTGCCTCTTTTTTAGGGGACAAAATTGAAGATGGCATCATTAACAATAGTGGCCCATCGACCTCCCCGTCGTCATCATCTTCACTGAATTGATACTCCAGCAAGTCCCTCTCCAACGCGCCTAAATCTAGGGCGCTCGTTTTGTCCTCTTTCCCTTCCATGGGATCGTCATTCTGGTCCATTGCATCATCGTCATTGGCATCTGATGTCAGTCCAGGTCCCAATGGGCCCTGGCGCATATCCATGTCCAAGTCCGGCCGAACCGGCACAGTCAGGTCCCCTCCGTAGTAGAATAGCTAATCGTTCACCAGGAAATCCACCGACTCATCGCCATGTGGCGCCAGCTCATCCACCGACATGTAGATGCCTCCTCTGCACTCTCTTGACAGTTCCAATAATATCACTTTCACCTCTCCTGGCCGCTGCAGTCGGGACCAATCATCGGCCGGTGTATACAAATTGTTCCATAAATCAGCGGAAACCCAGGGCTTCCTGAAAGGTGGTGCCTTAACCTTCAGTCGGCTTCATGCATTAGGAAAAATGAAATCAAACGTATGCATCGCCGCAACATTCCAGCTGATGAAGCGCGGCTCCATCCCTTCAATCCATTTCCGTATTTTCTCTTCGGTTTCACGAGCCGCTCCGATGCAAGGGGCAATGGTAGGAGACATGACTTCCAGTAGCATCCTCCCTATCCGCGGGTACCGAGGGCATTGGTCCGGTAGTGGCCTAGTCCCTAAAAGCCACACCTGTTGATTCTCCTTAACGGGTGCAAACGCTTCCGGCCAAGCCGGGACTCACACTCCTTCGACAGAATCCTTCACTATCGGTCGCAGATTCCAGAGCTTGGGGTTGAATTGAATATGGAAGAGGTCTTCATCGCCCATTCGACACTTGAAGTTGCTATTGAAGTCCATCAGTATCCATCAAGGCTCCGCTATTCTCTCAAACAGTCTGACATCACTGGCCAGCCGTCTCAGCTCATTTTGTTCCACCCACTTTAGCACAGAACAAGGCACTACTGAGACTAGGTTGACATATAACACTGAATTCCTATACGCCTTTACCTACATATCAGGAAAAACATGCGAGATCATTGGTCCGAACGCTACTATGACGAACTCTCTCAATCCACAGACTAGAGCTGGCGGATCGATCCGAATCATCACAGCCAGATCGGTTAGCAGAGGCATACCGCAATACCTCTTCCACTCACTCGCTCGCGTCGCGATCTCATCTTCTCCCGCGATGCTCCTATTCTGTTGCAGGAGATATTGGCTCAACAGTATTCTCCAATCTTTCACTTTCCGATTTGAGGCGGTCTCCAACTACGCGTTGATCTCTCCGTTTTTTCCCTTGTAGTTGCTCAGAAGAAGCGCAGGAGCACAAACAGGTCACCCAATCGACCGTATGGCATCATGCTTAGGGTGAGGAGTCCATCCAGCCTCAGGTCAGCTAGCGCTTCACAAAGTTTCGCAGGTCCCTTCACAAAGTTTTCATGGCCAAACGTCACGTACAAGGACAAAACTAGGCCAATCGATAGTTTCCTGATATCTCTGACAAAATTTCGCAGTCAGGTTCCTGGAGGCCCTCGGGTAGCATGTGGACAAGAAGGATGGGGTCCATCCCATTCCCATTCCTCCCGGGATTGCGTCAGATCTTTCATTTTGTGCCTTTATGGCTAAAAAGTCTGCCTGGAACTTGTCCAACGACATTGTGTTCACGTCTTGAATCAATTGTACCACCATGGCTCCAGCCAGCTCCCTCTCGTTCATCAAATTCATCAGATACACATGTTTTTCTTTAATCACTGCTGGAGCATGTTCAAAGGCGTACTCGCGGTGACAAATACAGCCATCAGTTAGTGTGCAGTTTTGTCCTCAGGGCCATGAGGTCCTCTTCTGATGATGTCAGATTCCTTCTGACCATTCTTTCCAGTGCATTCTTTACGTAATCTACTTCCTGAACCAGAGGTCATTCGCCACTTGCTGTACCAATACGTGATCGTCATCCACTCCTTGTCTCAGTTTTAAAAACCTGGCAAAGTTTGACAGTTCCAACCCCAGGTTTTCATCCAGGACCAGTCGAATTGTGCTATGCTCCTTGGATGGCGTTCGAAATGTCCGCCCAGACAGCAGGAAGTTCAGAGCGAAGAGGATAGTAATTGTTCTGATCGACCGATCTGTTCGGCGCGGGAATAATCACGTCAATTCGTCCCTCTGCTATTGTCGTGACCATCGTGTACACAAAATGTAATGGTTCTGGCAGCGCCGCATATCCTGGTGATAATACAAAGACAATCTTCACCGCGTTCTTGGTGAAACATTGCCGCATCCATGTTTCCACTTCAGTCATGGCCAAAAGGAGCGTCATGATTGCTTCTCCCATAACCTAATTGCTGGGAACTGATCCGTCCGTGAGGCGGGTTAGTAGCCCTCAGCTCTGTAGGTGATCATTGGAGCCGACTTTATCATCACTTGTTGGTCCATACTGACAATTCTCTGCACGCTTATCGCCATGCCTATTGCTTGTCCCCAATCCAGTTTTAGAGGTGTCAGGAAAACCAAATCTACATCTGGCCAATAGAGAGAGCGAGGCATCCGAACTAGCGAGGTAGTCTGAACTAGCCACTATCAGATAATTAGCATTCGTGACATCGAGGGGGTCCTAGGCAGCAAAGAGACTATCACCCATCGGGGTCTCAATTCCTTTACCTCCTATCGTCCCCTTCCACCGAGGTCTCTCGGGGATATTCTCTCGAATATTCGCCCGGTAATTGGCCCGGCGGCTTGGTGAATTACCGATACATCTTGTGGTGTTTATTATTGGGCTTGTTGTTCGTCGTGAATTTGCCCTTCCGGAGAGGTGGTATCAACTCTCTGGCCCTGCGACGGACGTCCTTCAGGGATCGTGTATTCAGGGGTCCCATGGTTTTGTCCTGAGACAAACCATCGATATCCACAAACCTGAGCGCGGTGGCGGAGCTGAACTGCTCTTGCTCTGCCAATAGCCAGTCCACCCCCGGTATTCGTTACAATCCCGACACCGCGGGGCCATTCCCATCCATCATTCTTCTAGCTTCTGCTCGACTTGTCAACGTATTCATATTCAAAGTTGCTAACATATCAGTCTTATATTGCCCCCATGCGCTGGGATCTAGACAGTTCCAGAGCAGCATACTGGTCAATTCAATTACCTCTACAGGCGCAGTAGATGCCGATGAACTTCCCGCAGGAACAAGGGTTGCCGCGGGCAAATTACTCGCACTCGTGGAGGCCTGAGAGCTCGCCTCATTAGGTCTTACCAGCCGGCTCTCCAGTAATTGAGGAGGGGAACAGTCCCCAGCCTTTCTCTTACGTCTGAGCTAGGAGCCGCGGGAGCAGCAGCACCCGCTTCTGATGTCAGAGGCCAGGACGATTAGCGAGTGGCTCCGGCACATTGCTCCTCACTCTGCCCCTGCCAGTCAAGGTGGTCCGCGCCAGGGCTTCAGTCGTCCTGAATTCTTCTTTTAGCTCCTCGATCTTTGTCTGAAATCGTAGTTGATTCATCGCCTTCCCTGTAGGGTGTTAAAATGTATGCTATCTCTGGTGAGCGCGAGATGGTCAACCATGCGCAACGTGTTCTCCAACTCCATGAGTCGTAACTCGCCTGGATTGCTCCTGATCAGATTACGGATCATTTCATTCCATCTGGTCACGTTGCCATTCATAAAGTCTGCCACTGGCATTCCACTTTCGGATTCTGTGGGTTCGTGCTCAGCATCACAAGCATCGGCTTATGTTTTTCTTTCAATTCGTTTAAAAGGCAGACCACCAGAGGTTCCTACCTGCTCTCTGGGGTAATTGGAGCCCCTGAGATGTCGTTGGTGCCCAGCATTACTATCGTGTCCAGTTAGTCTTTGTTCTGGAACTCCAGCATTTTGATTGCTTTGGCCACGGAAGCTCCTCCAAAGGATTGAACAGTGGTCTGAACACTCACAAAGATCTCGTTCAGATCTCTCACCAAGCTGTCCTGTTCAATCAGATGATGACTCCTTGATGGAATTGTTTGATTTCTGATGGCAGGATGCTAGCTCACTCCGTTCAGGCAGGTTCGAGAAAGCTCCGCGGCCACTTGCAAAAGAAATTGCGGACTGCAAGATTCTTCCTGATGTCCACCACACGAGATCTCAAGGTAGTCTCGCCACGTGTCGGGCCCGCTGGCACAATCGCCTGTGATGCTCGCTCTGTGTTGTTCGAAGAGCAATTTGTGCGTTGGAAAGGGACGACCCTACCCAATTTTCGTCCGCTGGTTCTGTTGATTGCGTTTATTGTTACTCCGACCACCTGTTGTTCAAACGATTCTGGGAACTGTGGAGCCATATAGGTATCTGATGGGTCGTGTAATAGTGTTCCTAGAACTCAATGCAAACTGCAATGCCTGCGGAGTGGCCACGGGCTCCCTGGAAACGCACAGCTCCTGTGCTCTCATCCTGGATTGCACGTCCTTGCATCCACACGAGTTCATCGTCGCTAGAACCTCTGGTGACATCCGGCCCACTTTCGCCATATACAACTCCTTCAGGTGCCTTATTTTCTCCTCTTTGAAAGCGATTTGAAACTCGTTATACTTTTTCTTCCATTCGTCACGATCTTTCGCTCTCTCTTTGTATTCATCAAATTTAGCGCGCAATTCTTTCCAGCCTTTGCCCCTTTTTTGAGAGTGTCTCTGGTTTCCGCCGTCTGTATTTCAATCTCACTCAGTCTTACCTTCTTGGATGGAGGAGCTGATCTTGGGGAATCTACCGAATGTGATGGGTCCGACCCATCGCGTGATCTCTTTGCCCCAATGAGAGGCTGCGCGGGTCGGACAGGTAGGGGCATCTCCCATAACCGGTAATCACTCTGCTCGCCTATTCCTGGCTCACGAGCTAAGTCGTGTCCAAACATTTCTCATCGTCGCCATCTAATGCGCCTAATCCGGCCCCTCTCGTCGGTCCTGGACTCGCCGAAAGCCAAAATCAATACTAATTCCGTGGGACGGTCCCCACGGCCTTCTCTTGCCATTGCGTTGAGGAGCGCGACGGATTTTGACCTTCTAGTGCAAAATAACAGTCCACTAAGCGTTGATACACCTCGTCCAGAGTCTTTTCTAGGCTCGCGGAGATAAAATTGCTCATCTTTGCTCATCTTTCTTGTGTAAATTTGCCTCTTCGATTTCAGTGTCGGTTCAAAAAACAATGTATGATCAATTATGATCTAAAAGACACGACTTAGATTAATCATACAAGCTATCTCGTCTTAAAATTGAGACATCATCCATTTCTTTTAAAAGCAGTCAGTTGAAATTCTCTTCTTGTTCTTAGTTTAAAAGCTAGCACCAAGGTGGATCGTTCACCTGCGATCTTGTGAAAAGTAAAATAATTTGAACGTTGTCACCTTTCACATCTGGAATAGTCCAGTCCACAATTGCATAGTCATCACACAATCATAACCACACTTTACTTACAAAAAATCAATACTATACATCAACACTACTTTAAAAAAAACCTAAAACGTAGTAATTATACCTAAAAACCTAATCCTAATGCTCAAAAACTAAACCTAATAAAAACTATTGGCAGTAAATACAGCTCTAACATATGCTCAGGTAGTACCTTTTATGCAAGTAAACTCTATGTCCGTTTCCAAACATTTTACATGTTCTAGGGCATATAGCTTTCTCGGATGCAATTTTCCCCTGTTGGGATCATAGACCGGCAAGGAGAGCGAGGTCACTCCTCTCTCAACTAGAGAGTCCCTGAGTCGAGTTAGTGCCAGAACAAATCTCGGGATTCACGTAGTGTCTGTCAGTGGCCTTAGTTACCAAGAAACACAAGTATTTTCCCGGTTTCTGTGATGCAACATGGGGCAGCGCTATCATCCCTCCCACACCCCGCCTCTGTTTCTACAAAAACTCGATATTCTTGTACTGTCTATTAAGGACGACCGCTAGTGATGTTTTAAAACTCACATCCACGATTAGCGCTATAGCGCACGTAAGTTCAGTGAGCATGAAATCACTGTCTGTGGCAATGATGTTATTTAAGTAGTGATTTGGTAGATCAAAAAAATGGTAGATTTGGTAGATCAAAAGATGATTCAAAAAAATTCGTCCAAAAAGCGGTTTCTTAGCATTTTCGCCCTCCGTTTCCAGTTCTCCTGTTTTTCCCTGGCCGAGTTTGATTTTTTGATCAGAAGATTTTTGGTGTGGATGAGTCCTACCCCCACTCCTCGGACAAAAATTTCCACCGACGTCCCCGTCGATCGCCTAGAAGTGAGCCGATCGAGATTGGAATTGGGAACACGTAAGGGACCATCTGGAACGACCCAGTTGGACTCGGTGTTGTCGTGACTGATATATTTGATAATAGTCTGATCGACATCCTGAATCATCAGGATTGTCTCCTTGGGATCAGCGGATAGATCATAGAGACATTCGAGCACTCGTAAGCTTGTTAACTCTTTCTCGTGTATCTGCTCCGTCTCAGGTTCGAATTCCACGTCCGGTTCTGAGCGATCGTCGATCCAGACCTGGTCTGTGTCGTTGATCAGGTCGATCTCCTCTGACACCACGATTTCGTCCAGACCCACTATCGAGTCCGCCACGTCGCTCACAACAATCCTGTTCACGACAAAGTCTTCACCATACGGGTTGTATTTCTTTTTACTCCTCCCTCCCCTCTTGCACTGGCGCGTCTCTAGGGTAAAGGGAAAGTCAGGCTCTACTCCTTTATCAACCTCGGATTGCTCTGGGCAGTCTCAGTTGTCTTCGGTATATGGTAGAGTTTCGTCATCAACCTCCACTCGATCGGTCAATTCCAGGTCAAGTGGCAGATCACATTCATCCACCACTTCATTGTCGTCGTCTTTTTTGCATGTGCCTCTCACATTCACCTCGCAGGCTGGTTCAAATATCAAGTAGTCCTCATCATCCATGTCAGCCGGAATGCACCAGTCCTCCGATGAGGCATTGTGCGGTTTGATATTCTCGTAATGAGCTGCCGATCCGGTGCTCAGTCGTTAAAAACTTCCACCCTGGTGCACTTCAGTTATTTGAATTGGGCCACGCCATTTTTCAGCAATTTTTTGGTTCCCTTTGGAGCAACAATTTCTTGGAACACCCAGACATATTCCCCAGCTGGGTAGGCTTTTGCATCAGCGGTTCTCTTCTCAAACCTCTTTTTCTACCTGACTCGAGCCTGCTGCGTGTTTCTCCTGCACAGGTCAATGAGTTCCTGCTGTCTCCTGATCACGTCAAGTGCGTACACTTGTGAAGCTGTTCTCTTGCCTCGTACTCGGAGTAGAAGAACGTTAATGGTAGAGCCTTCTCGTGGC
The DNA here is from genome assembly GCF_963678635.1 of Symsagittifera roscoffensis. Taxonomy (NCBI): domain Eukaryota; kingdom Metazoa; phylum Xenacoelomorpha; order Acoela; family Convolutidae; genus Symsagittifera; species Symsagittifera roscoffensis. The sequence continues at coordinate 74,885,207 of NC_087062.1, read as the reverse complement.
CAGGTAAAATCATGTGGGGGCTCATTCCCGTGATGGAGTGTTCATTGCTATTGTAAGCGCCCATTACCTGCGGCAAGTCGTCCATGTATCGTGTGCATCAGACCGTCAACATGGAAACGAGTGTGCGATTTGTCTTTCGACCAGGCCAGTAGTTTGTGGATGATAACTAGTCGAGTGGGCCTGTGCCACCTGCAACCTCTTCATTAACTCCTTTGTGAGATCTCCAACGAATGCTTTGCAATTTTCTGACTGGAACGTGATCGGGCAGCCATGCCTTGCTATCCAAACAATTATCAAACTATCACACGTCTCCTCCGCTGTTGCTGTCATTAACGGAGCTGCCTCTGTGTATTTCGTAAAATGATCAATCATTACCAGCACTTGGTTATAGCCCGTGGCCGTCAATCATTTTTTTTGATGATTGATTTGTACCACCTCATTGAATCCTGACAATTCTATCGATTGAATGAAAAATCTCAACTTTCTGGGATCCTTCGCTTGCTGAAATGACAAGTATGCAGAAATTCATTTCTCACAGGCCTTCTTCAATCCAGGAACAGTACTACCATCTGTGGTAGTACTACCATCTTTGCAAGTACTATCAAATTGTATTTGCAAAGGACTTTGTCTTCTTCTTTGCGCTGGCAGGCCACAATCCCGTCTTTGTTCAAGAATAACAAATCCTTTCTCTTTAAACAAAATTGCTTTAAGATCTTATAGCTGTCCTCTTCCAAATTGCTTTTGTCAGGTGCTTCGTTTTCTATCCACTTCTTTGAATTGTTTGTCATCCTATAGTTTCGTTGAGCCCTTAAAAGATCCGAAAGTCGGAACCTGGCTTTAAGATATGACTTCATCACAGTTAGCTGTCTGCTGATTATCTCCGTAGCATGGGGATCGTCCATCATTTTACCACTATAACTTTCTCAAAGGTGTTGCGTATAGCTCTAAAGGTTCCAGATTGGTACGGACGACCGTAGCATGCGGGAGTAATCTAGTTGGACGTTTCGACAGTGCTAGTAACTCAAGCTCATCTGCGGCATTATCAACTACCGTGCCCACCTCATCGGAGATATACCGGTCCCTGTCTGGTTCTTGATTCATTTCTCTATCCAGCCCGCGCAGCTTCCATTCCATTTGCAAGGAATGAATCGGAATCTCCGAGAGGTCAGAACTGGAGGTAGTCTCTGACACATTTTCCCAAGACTGAGACTCTGACCCATAACTCGAGCTGATGGAGTCTGCATCGCCGTCATCTGATTTATTCCTGACGTTTCTCGACTCCCCGGACAACATTTTTTCCCTCCGTCGTTTTAGCGTGGACTTCCCGGACAAATCAAACTGGCCAGGCCAGACATGACTTGACTACCCGGACAATGTTTCATCTACGGATGAACAGTCCGAGCTCGGCTCGTACTCGTCCCTCGCATCAGTGAACTGAACTGTTCTTGTCACGCTGAATCATATTTTAACGCTGACCTCTTGAGCGGTTTGAGTATCGGTTGCTTGTTGACGTTCCATATACGAAGTCCTCAAAAGTATCGATCGGCAATCCAGTTCAATGTCCCGACTCCGAATTGCTACCGGTCTCCTCTCGGTTCTTTCAGTGATGGTCAACCTCTACATGGTCTGCATCCATTCATGATCATGCCTCTCAACTTCTCTGTCAAGCATATCAGGGAGTTTCCGCATGACATCCGGTGCTACGTTCACCATCTTGTCCAACAGGGCTATGCTGTTGATGTCTAGCCTCGTAAGTTTTTGCTGCAACATGTTTGATCTAACTAGCAAATCCAATGGAACCGGTTCACCCTTCGCCTACACTTTTATCTCAGCAGCCGTTTCTACGGGAAGTTCAGGGTGTCCTGGAATGGGATGCCCGGACTTATCAAGCCACCTGGTGAGTGGTAGCTTGTCATAGGTGTCTTTATCCAGAAAGGAAAAGCCATCCTTAATTTCTGCCTGGTTAGCTTGCTTCTCTTCTAATCGACCCTAAAACTGCGTCTTCTTGCTGAGGCTGTCGGCATTCTGGTGCTTGTCACGTGTTTGATGCTCTATAGTCATTAATCATGTGATAGCCATCCATACGCACGGTCCAGCTTTGGTCCATCGAATAGGTATTGAGCCAGGCAATAGCTCCATTGTCCAAGCGCAACTTGAATGGAGCACTCCCTAAGTAGCCCTATACTTTTCAACAAAGGTAATCACTGTGAACATCTCCGATTTCGGTGCACCATATTTCATTTCAGTGTCGCTTAGAATTTTACCATAGGCTATTGCCCGGAGAACAGTCCTTCCGTTTCACTCTTGTTCCTGGTGAACTATGCCCAATATCGCAACTACTGATGCGTCTATGTCTAGCAAAAACATCCCTTTCTCTGTCGGCACACTGACGACCGGAGCCTCGCAAAGTTCGCGCTTCATGTTCTCAAAAGAGATCTGAGCCTCGTCAGTCCAGCTGAACGTCTTACCCTTATTTTGCATCAACTGCTGCATAGGGTGTATCTTGTCAGCATACCCTTTGATAAACTCTCAGTAGTAATTAGCGAATCCGAGAAAACTCTTCAATTGCGTGTCGGTCTTCGGTGCTTTCCATGCCAATACTGCCTCATGCAAGTAAAGACCTCGTCCAGTCTCTCTATATGGTCCTCCAGGGTTGGTGTCGCAATCACCACATCATCAACGTAACATAATATGAGGTTCCGAATTTTTTAAGTCACATTCGTGAGTGCCTGGGCCATTAATCGTTGGAATGTGGCCGCCGCATTGCATAGTCCAAACGGCATTCTTTACCACTGGAACAGTCCCAGCTCACACGCGAAGCCTGTTTTTTCTCGATCCTGTTTTCTGAGGGGCACTTGCCAGAACGCAGAGCACAAATCCAACGTCGGGAAGAATTTTGCTTCTCCCATCTTGGAGAGGCTCTCATCGATGCAGAGAATCGGGTTTGCGTCCTTTATCGTTGGCGCGTTCAGGTAACGGAAATCACCACAAAACCTAAGTTGCCCCTTTCTTTTTGCCATATCTATGCCGCAAGCCCACGGGGACTTCGACGGTTCAATCATGTCGTATTCCATTAACATCTCAACCTCCTTCCTGCATGCTTCCAACTTGTGTGGCGTCATTCTCCTAGCTCCCTCCCTGTGAGGTACCGAATCCTCTTCTATCTCTATTTCATTTTCTACAAAATTGCAGCAACCTATGTCATTATTTTGCTTCGAAAAAACGTCCGCGTCCCGATTCAATCATGCTCTAAGAGAGTCAAGTTCCTTATCCGATATTTTACTTTTTAGGTGTTCTCAGGTAGGACTGGTTTATGTACTGCTAACTCTAAGTCTGTTGGTCTCTCAGGGAAAATCGGGCAACTAGACAGCCCATCGTCTGTCTCTGATTTCATGGAAAGCACTTTCTTAAAAGACTTCAATTCATTCGTTCTTTTCAGTATACAATCTTGGTTAGCATGTAATGGACACTTCGTTACTTAAAAGTTTTTCAAATTCTTCAAACTCTGATAGTGTGCGTTTAGAGGCAACGCATAGCCAAGCTTCTTTCCTCGTTGTATCGTCACTGTTGTCGCCTGTGTGTTCAACTACCCACTCACACACAGTCCGCTCTGAGTGAGTGAGAAGCTTCTTTCTAAAATAGCTGAGCTCTTACTGTTTGGGTTGGGAATCAGACCCACCTGTCTGTTGTTACTAAACTCATTCAAATTCCTCATCCTGAACGTCGCTAGTACAGATGGATTTATTTCCTTCCGATCTAGAAAAATTGGCACCTTTGCTAGGTTATTCACAATTTTTTTAACGGGTTTCTTTTCATACTTTCTATCTGGATCCTTGATCCGTATCAACTCGTCGTTGACATCAATTGTGACGTCGAAGTTGCGCTCAAAGTCTCGTCTTAGGATGAACTGGTCGGATTCGTCAATATTTTCGACGACCAGAAAACTCATCCAGAGATGCCTTCCTCCTAGCTGCAACGAAATGATGGGAGTCCTTCCAGCCACGTATGATGCAACGTGATTGGCCGGTGCCAGTCTGATATTGGTTGGTATCAGATCCGACCTATCGAAGCCCATGTCAGTCCAGGTGCTTATGGGCATGACACTGACCACGGCTCCGGTGTCGAACAGTCCCTTCACGGAGAGTTGTCTGCCCTGTACGTCCAATACGTGTGCTGCCAGAAGGGCTTCAAAGCCTATGTGGACCGAGTTCTGCTCGAGCTTGGTTTTGTGGCCAATTCGTCGCACCTTGAGCTCTTCTCGACCGATGTAGAACCGGCCTAATTGGTCACTGACCTTGGTCACGTGAGCTTTCGTGTAAATATTTATGCTGTCCACGTTCATCAGGATCGGGTATGGGCCATAGATTTTTATATATTGTCCATCCACTCTCATTAGTGTTGGCCCACCTGTCGCGAGTAACGCTCTCACGGCCCTGGAATACAAATTGGGTTCTTTTTCTCTCAAGTAGTCAGAATAGATGTCCAGGTGTACCAGCGTGGTCTCAGATTGTTCACTGAGGTTCTTTACTACCTGATGCCCTGCGACCGATCTTACTGACATTACTTTTGTCCCTTCTTTTGTCATGCCAAAGCTCTAACCTGAGATGACATTCAACTTCAGACCCGGTTTCTTTGGTTCCTGGTTCTCCTCTTCTTTCGCTGCCTTCTTTAGATGTCAAGTTTCTCGCGCAGCTCTGTGTTTTCAAGTTCAGACCTTACCCACTGCTCAATTTCTGTCGTGGCCAACTCTTGCTGAATATTCTGTAGTGCGGTCCGAGCCACCAAGCCATAATCTATTTTAAGCGCTTTAGCCGACTCAGGCTCCAGGCTCGAGTTAATTGCGTCATCAGGCAAGGTCTTGACTTTTTTAGTCGTGAATTTGCCTTGTGTCACTTCTTTCTTCCGCGACTCAGCTTCGTTCATTAGCGTGCTCGACTAGCCTTGACCTCTGATAGCGCCTCTTTATGGCGGAGATGCTTCGCGTCTGCCACTGCATCCCAGAAATGAAAGCCGTCTGATTTGAAATGTCCTTCCAGATTGCAAAAGAAGCATCTCGGTCCATACTTCATTATAAGCCCTCTCACATATTTTTGGTGGTCCTCGTCGGTTGCTTCAACATCCTCAAGAAAGACATCAATTACTTTCACCTTTTGTTTTTAAGTGGAACAGGCTGATACGTGATGGTCCAGCAAACCACAATTAGCGCATGACCTCCTTTTGTCCATGTCGTCACGATGTTTATACCAACCAGAGCTTGTGCCGATGTTCATTCCACTGTAGTTGCTGTAGTTAGTGTAGCGATTTTGAGACCTTGGTTTTATGAGCAAATTTTTGCGTAACTTCATGCGCAGATCATCGGGTGTCGGCACGGAGTCCGCTGACAATGTGTAGTGAGTGGCCAGCATGGTTTTCAGTTCATCACTTTTTACTCCATCCATGAACTTCGAAGCTATGGACAAATTCCGTTCCGAGATCTTCTAGTCGGAATTAAATCTCCTTCTTAGCAACTCGAGGTCATCCAAAAACTTGTCGTTGGACTCAATCAAAAACCACGAAAACCATTTTTTTCACAGCAAATTCTTCAAAAAACACACAAGGATTTTGTCAATCCACTAAAGAATCAATATGTTATAATCTACCACTACATACCCACGATGAAGATCACTTTCATCATCCATAAACATTAAAATTAGCTTCGGGTACACCCACCGAATGGATTTTATTCAGAGATGAAAAACACAATGAAAATTATCAAAAAGTAACAAAAAAACTTTTACAAAGACAAAATTTTAATTCTCAAATAAATTCCCAATTAACACCAGCTACAAACTTAAAAATTGAAACATACGTTTTAATTCCAAATTTTGCAACACCTAAACAAAAAAGAAATTGTTCAACACCGTAACAATCTTTTACCTTATTATCCGAAAGAGTACGCTCTTCGCGAATTGACTCAATTATACTCCCTTACAGGACTTAAAATTATTAATCAAAATAACTCCAATCACGAACAAAATCAAAGCACTGATATGAATTCTATTCAAAAATTATTCGAAAAAAATAATAAAGAACTTAACAAACAATTATCAAAAAATTTAGAAAACAAAAAGATAACTCAAACAGGAAGAAAAATCGAAAACTAGAAGAAAAAATCCTACCACAAAATTAAAAAGAAAAATCTCCACATTGACAATCATCGCGACTTCGAAATCAGCCTCGCAAAGACTATAAAGCATTCATTCCACAATCTAAAATATTAAAGAAAATTGAATTTCAGAAAACACTTTCAAATAATTAACATTTTCTCCTCTTGAAGATTTTTTCATAACCCGAACATTTTTTCAAAATTCATGCTGAAAAGCACTTGAACAAACTAGTTCAAATTCAACCAAAAAAAAACCTTTTCCCAATCATCACCTCATTTTTGATGCGACTTCTTTAGCCGACAATTAGTCACCTTCAAGCTAATCTCTAAGTATAACTAAAGGACCTCCAGGTCAAAAATAAGCAAACCGCAAAACATTGACACCTGAAATAAAAAAAGTCTCATAATACAACCCTCCTCTATCAAGTAGAACAAAGATCAACAAAATTGTCCCAACATAGACCTCAAAACCCCCTCAAGCAAAAACATTAAATTAGCCTAAAGAACAAAAAGGGAATGATCATTTAGCCTAAAGGACTAATTTCTCTTAGATACCCCCAATACTCCAACCAATAAATAACAACAAAACCAGGAAGAGCCTTACGATTCCACAAAACTTCTCATCATCAAAAATTGCCGAAACCCAACCCACTTGTCAAAAAACCAAAAAAAAATCCAACCGCACTCGAATTTTGCCTCAAAAAAAATCGACAAAAACGATCCATTTGTTTAAATGCTTCTTTCTCGAACAGTCAACAAATTACAAAATTTTCTTTCAAACTGTTTTTCAATCTTTTCAAATTTTTTCAAAGTTTGTATAATCTTAATATCCGATATCCTAGAAATAATCGTCGTCCTTCTGATAATTTTTTGCAACTTTTTCATCATTTTCTATTCCCTAGCCCGAACCTACGCTAATTTTTCAAAATTCTTACCACCTCCTCAGGTACGATATTTCAAATAACTATCTAAATTTTGCAACATCTATTCGGTAGAACAGATGTTTTTCTTCTTTTTATGATACTTCTCACAATTTTGACATCCATCATAATGACAATTAAAAAAAGACTATTATAACCTTCGCATTAGCAACAACACTTTTAATCCTTTTCAATCAGGAATATTTCAAAACACACAAAATTTCTTCGTAAAAAATAAGAACTAGTAATTTGCCAAGCATCTCTGAGCGAACCACAATACGAACCATTATATATTATATACGCCCCTCTTCAACAAGATCTTAATAGAGCAAGACACCGAAGTCAAAACCGAAAAACGCACCAAGTAAACAGACAAATTATACATCCAAGACAAAAAAGAAAAAAACAGTAATAAAAAGCACGAAAGGTTCAACTTAAACAGGACCCTCCAAAAAAGAGAGCATGAATTTATACCCTCACTACTGGCCTAACCCACCAGAGAGGACGCACTGAGCATGCTCTATAGCCGGCCTCACCCACCGTGCTTCATCCACGCTTTGTGACCCACAACTCTATTTTTGACGAGAGTTACTCAGGTGTGAGTAGCTCTTAAAAAACCGAACTAAACAATAACGCTTTTGCGATAAAAACAGTTACAACGTCATGACTAAAAACAAAATTAACAAAGATTTATTCATGTAAATAATACAATGCAGTATATAGATAACATACAGCCCAAAGACGAGCAGCAAGGAACTTGACAACCCAATCACACTTGACAACCCAATGCCAAAACACACCCGACATGCTGCCTACAGTCACTACACTCAACGGATTTAAAGTACGATTTGGCATCGCAGCAAAGGAAACCCATTGCAACCGAAAAATGGCCATGTCGATGTTCAAGTATACGTACAAATCCAAGTCACTAGGCACTGCATTTAAAGTCAAACTACATGCCACTCCCGAACGTGATTGGATCATTGCTATTCTCTAAAATCAACCAAATCAACACTCATCACGACCGATCAGAAACCATAATACAATCTTCCGAAACGATTGTGATAACAACTTTTCTTCCAAACCAGAAAAAAGAATATGCTCGAAATTTTTAAAAGAAAAACACCTCCAACATCCATCCTCCACTTCAATAGAACACTGAAAAAACTAAAACTCTCTAAACCCCGGATAGGTGGAACCAGATCTAAACTAGAATTTTTTATTGGATATTATTCTGATATTTTATCTCTATAAAATATTGAATACTGAACAATCTTACTCCATCAAACTAAGAACCCACTTATTTGTAAGTGTTGAAACTACTTGTAGTTTCAACACCAGAATAATTTGAATTAAACTTAGAATACAGTTGTTCTCATTCTGGAACTAACTCGCATGAACTGGTGTACACTAGATCTATTGAGATTAGGAGATTTTACAGGAAGATTAAGATTGGTATTAGACTAAGAACTTGCACGAATCTATCCGGCCGAAAATAAGATAGCGTGACGAGCAGACGGTGTACCTTATCTGAAATTACTCTATGAGTATACCCAAAAGGATATAACTCAACACCTCCGACTAGTTTCGAAAGTTTTGCATGACAGAAATGATAGCTGAAGTCTTAACACTCAGATAACTGGCTTTAATATTGGAGAGGTCACCTACCATTTTTTGGTATGGATGGAAACTGATTAACAAAACCTGTTTTGCTCTTCTTAGCAACCGTGCATGGTCACTGACTACAGCGTAAAACAGGTTATGCAACGAACAGTGGATGCAGAGGAAAACACATGCTTTCTCAATCTCACTAAGCGGCAGATAAAGACAAAGACGTCGGGGAAACTTTTTTAAATTGCAAAGGATTGATATGACGCTTACAAGAGGATTCATTTTTTCTTCTTTTTTTCTTCAAAAAATCAAGGCGAGATTTAACTTTTTTCTCTGCACTGAGGAAACTTTTTGGAGCCTCATTCGATCTTATTTCAAATTGATCGGTTATTCCTTTTCGAATTCCGTTGGCTAATGTTTGAGTTGATAGCAGCTGTTCATTTTTGGAAAGTGACGTTTTTCCATCCGCGTTTGAAAGCGTTTCGCATTGGCTGCATGAGGAGAAGGATGGGACTTCTTAAAATGATGCCCAGAGTGTTGACCAGCTGCCCGATTGCCTGGTAGATAAGGAGATCGTTCACAGTGTTCTCTTCCAGTAGCCAGAAAGCGTAGAACACGATGCAGTATGAAACGGATCCGAAAACTGCGTACATGGCCGAAGTGCCAGTAAGAGCCATGATTAGCTAAAACATTGACTAGTCATTAATCCTTACCCAAAAATTTATGTCATGACTAGCTGGAACATGATTAGATAGGATTCGAAGACAAAACTTCAAACAACATGTCTGTTTATGTCAATTTATTTCTCGCGTTTTCTGAAAAATAACAATTGAGATAAACATTTCTTAAAATATCTTTATAGTTTGTCGAAAGGCTATAAAAGATATTACACTTCATCATTTAGCATCTTCTTTTCCCGTATCCGAGGCAAAGTTCCTGTCAACTATTTCGAAGTGGTCATTATATCTAAAATCGAAGTAAAATTTGTCAAAATAAATATCATACTTTATACCATACATTTAGCCATAATTGCACGGAAAACAACTTTAAAAATCAAAATTTCAAAATATGGGGGAGTGAAAAAGAGCCAATAATTTATTCAATTTAGTTTGATTCCGTTATTGGACAATTGCTGCGACATCATTTTGGATGTAAGAAATGTTGTAAAAAATTGTTCACCTGTTCACGCTGACACATTTTAACCCAGTATATAACATCAAAAACCATTTTGAAAAGACATTCACAGATTGAATTTCGGGGAAAAAATCGAAGGGGTTGAGCTGGAAAATCTCATCTATGTAGACTCACAAAAAAAGAAACCTGCTAAAACGTATTAGAAGATTGACCTATTTCAGAACACCTTTGCTTTCAAAAGATTGATTTCCGACACGATTATACCTTAAACTGCTTGAGATTTCCAATTTGCGTGCCGAATTCAAATGTGAAAATTATTTCTTTTTCCCAGCATTTTGCTAAAATAACAAGGATTGCCGGTTACTGTGCAAAAGGTTTATAAAAAAAAAAAAGTTCTTTCTAGAATTAAAAACTGAAATTAAAGCATAATCGACACTCAAAATTAAATAAATAAATCAAAAAACAGAAAAAAAAATGACTAGTAAGCCGATAAAAGTTCTTGAAACAAATTTTTTAAATTTTGAAAGAAATTTTTTGAAGGTTTTTGATTAACAAATTGGCGCAAAAAATCTCCAAAATTAACTTTACTTGAGTAGAATTTGGTTTTAGTTGATTGAATTTAGCATAAATAAGCGATTCTAAGCCTGCTGGCTCATCAGACTTTCTCGAAGTTTGACCAAAAACCAAAAATTTCAGTCAGATATTTCTCTACATTGAAAGAAATTTTTCATTTTTTTAACATCGTTCAAATTACGACTGAAAGGGCTTTAATATGATATATAATTCATTCCATTCCGATAAAAATTTGACATGGTGAACAACCTAACAACTGTGAACAGATTAGTTGCTCATACCATACATTTAGCCATGACTGCACGTAAAAATTTTCTAAAAATCGAATTTTTTTGAAAGCTGGGCGAGTGGAAAAGAGCTAATACTCTATATAATTTAGGTTAATCCAGTTAAAGGAAAATTGTTAACTCAGCATTTTGCATGCAAGAAATGTTGTATGAAACTGTTCACCTGTTCACGCTGACACGTTTTAACCCACTTTATAACACGAAAAGTCATTTCAAATATACAATCATATTTTGAATTTTAAGAAAAAATCAAAGGGGATGAGCTGGGAAATGCAAATGTGAAAAAAAGGAATCAATCTGATCTATAAAGATTCTTACAAAAAGAAATCGGCTGAAACCTATTAGAAGACTGACCCCCTTTCTGAACATTTTTTTTGCAAAAAATTATTTTCCGACATTATATATATATATATATATATATATATATATATATATATATGTATGTATAATTTATATTTCTAGAAAGGAACTAGAAAATTCTTGAAAATTCACAAAATTTTTTGAAAAATCAAAAACAAATTCAAAAAAATTTTCAAACTTTTTCTTAGAAATGTTTTGACTTTTGAAAGAAATTTTTTGAAGGATTGAAGGTTCCAGATGGGCGTAAATAAACTCCAAAAAATAACTTAACTCGAGTTAAAAAAAAGTTTTAATTGCTCAAATTAAGCATAAATAAGCATAAATAAGCCTGCTTAAAATACGACCAAAATCAAAAATTTCAGACAGATCTTTCTCAACAATGAAAGAATTTTTCAAAATTTTTTAAACATCGTTCGAATTACGGCTGAATGGATTTTTTTTATGTTAAATAATTTGACCATTTCAGTTGATTTTGGAGTACCTAATTTGGCGTTGAAAAAAAAAGAAAAAAAAACTAAAATACAAAATACAAAAATCCTTCGCATTTTTCAATTCAGGGAGAGAGGTCGGGGCGAACTTCCCCGTCATTGAAAGAAATTTTTTGAAGGTTTTTGATTAACAAATTGGCGCAAAAAATCTCCAAAATTAACTTTACTTGAGTAGAATTTGGTTTTAGTTGATTGAATTTAGCATAAATAAGCGATTCTAAGCCTGCTGGCTCATCAGACTTTCTCGAAGTTTGACCAAAAACCAAAAATTTCAGTCAGATATTTCTCTACATTGAAAGAAATTTTTCATTTTTTTTAACATCGTTCAAATTACGACTGAAAGGGCTTTAATATGATATATAATTCATTCCATTCCGATAAAAATTTGACATGGTGAACAACCTAACAACTGTGAACAGATTAGTTGCTCATACCATACATTTAGCCATGACTGCACGTAAAAATTTTCTAAAAATCGAATTTTTTTGAAAGCTGGGCGAGTGGAAAAGAGCTAATACTCTATATAATTTAGGTTAATCCAGTTAAAGGAAAATTGTTAACTCAGCATTTTGCATGCAAGAAATGTTGTATGAAACTGTTCACCTGTTCACGCTGACACGTTTTAACCCACTTTATAACACGAAAAGTCATTTCAAATATACAATCATATTTTGAATTTTAAGAAAAAATCAAAGGGGATGAGCTGGGAAATGCAAATGTGAAAAAAAGGAATCAATCTGATCTATAAAGATTCTTACAAAAAGAAATCGGCTGAAACCTATTAGAAGACTGACCCCCTTTCTGAACATTTTTTTTTGCAAAAAATTATTTTCCGACATTATATATATATATATATATATATATATATATATATATATATGTATGTATAATTTATATTTCTAGAAAGGAACTAGAAAATTCTTGAAAATTCACAAAATTTTTTGAAAAATCAAAAACAAATTCAAAAAAATTTTCAAACTTTTTCTTAGAAATGTTTTGACTTTTGAAAGAAATTTTTTGAAGGATTGAAGGTTCCAGATGGGCGTAAATAAACTCCAAAAAATAACTTAACTCGAGTTAAAAAAAAGTTTTAATTGCTCAAATTAAGCATAAATAAGCATAAATAAGCCTGCTTAAAATACGACCAAAATCAAAAATTTCAGACAGATCTTTCTCAACAATGAAAGAATTTTTCAAAATTTTTTAAACATCGTTCGAATTACGGCTGAATGGATTTTTTTTATGTTAAATAATTTGACCATTTCAGTTGATTTTGGAGTACCTAATTTGGCGTTGAAAAAAAAAGAAAAAAAAACTAAAATACAAAATACAAAAATCCTTCGCATTTTTCAATTCAGGGAGAGAGGTCGGGCGAACTTCCCCGTCATTTTTGGCTGCCAAATTTTTCTGAAGAGTCCCCCTTCCAGCTTTTGCATTGTTTTACGAGATCCATTTTTCATTGACCAACATCAAAATTTTTCTTATAGCTCTTTAGGCGCCAATATAACTACGTTTGAGGAAGGAACGCGTGCTGACAAAAGCAATTTTAGGTCACATAATTTTAAGAAGGCTCAAACTGTCAGTTTTAGCTTGTTTTTTACAACAATTTACCAGTAGTACAGAAAGTTTTTGACCAAATAAGGTCTTCATAGTATTTTCGGAGAGCTCGGAAAATCAAATTCGTCGACCTGAAATAAGTTCTGCAAACATTTGAACTTTTTTTCGAAAGTTTCCGACCCTACAAAAAATTTTGTGCACGCCACTAAATATGATATATCATTCGACACATTCAGATGATTGTTTGTGGTACCTAATTTTGCGTGGAAAACAAAAAAAAACAGAAAAGTGAAAGAACTAAAATAATTCCGAAGACAAAGTTCCTCCGCAATATCAATGATCGGAACAAGCATCAAATTATCTTATGAATCGGATAAAAAAAACGTTTATAAAATGTTATGCTTTCTCTAATAAAGGTTTGTTTTTAAAAAAGTCATACTTTGCAAGGACAAAATGGATGAAAATTGATTATAAAGTGTTTGTAGAAGTACAAACGTGAGTATTGAACCAATTAACTACAACTATTTTGCCATCAATAATTGATTCTAAACAGATAAATCGTTTTTTTTCAACTGTTCAACTGGGTGCTTTCTTTTTTTATATTTTGCAGGGAATTTGTATTTGATTTGAGCTAATTTACATTTAACCTGCATAAAATTTCTCTGTTATCTGTTTACAATCTGTATCTAATTCTAGGATTTTCTCAAGGGGGCGGTTTTACAATATTTTTCTTGACGTTTTGTCGACCTTTTATTTAGATCGGTTAATTTGATTTTCTGAGCTTCACATATCACTATAAAATCCCTAATTTGACCAAATTTTCTGCGCCACAGGCAAGATTTTTGAAAAAAAAAACAGGCCATAAAAAGCCGTTTTTAGACATTTTTTGGAAAATTTTGGCCTAAAAATCGCGCTTTTTCGTCGCGTGCTTGCCGCCTTTAGAGATAAATCAGGTTCCACCAGCCGACCATGGATATCTTAAAAAATTTCAAAGGGTCCCCCTTTGTAATATTTCAAGATATCCCTTTGGGTCGGCAGGAGGTCCAATCCCTGAGAAGGGAGCGTCCGCCCCCTACCCCCAAATCCGCTGTTGATATAATCTGTAGAAAATTTGAGCAGCTAAACCAGTTTTAGTTTGTTTTGATTAGGGTTATTGATTAAGACACACAGTATACTGTTTCGGCAAAATCATAATCAATGAGCAAAAGCATGTAATCGATCTTTTAATGTATCAAAAATTTAGACAAAGTTTGTCCAAAATCTTACTTTTTCCTAATAATTACCACTTTTTAAACAATTTTTTCACTGCTGGTTGCTAAAATCTATAACATTAGTACTATTTAACTTATAAAAAGGGCAAAAACTGTAGTAGGCAAAACTATTTAAACTTTGGTTCAGAAAACTGTTGTTGGTACTTTTTAAGAAACCCAAATTCGGCCGATGGACCCTAAAATTTTTCTAAAGGCGCCTTGGGCGCCAATATAGACTAACTTTGAGGGGAAGCGCGCGCCAAAAAACGCAATTTTTTTGGCAAAATTTTCCAAAAATTACCCAAAAACGGGTTTTTTGACCTGTTTTTTCAAAAATTTGCCTCCGGCGCAGAAAACTTGGCCAAAAAAGCTTCTTTTTAGTGCTTTAGGAGAGCTCGCAAAATCAATTTGGTTGACCTAAAAAAAAGGTCAACATTTTTTAAAAATCCGCCCCCTCGAGAAAATCCTGGATCCGCCCCTGATTCTGGGTATAACAATGGATTAGAACTTCCCATTATAGACAAAAAAGTTATGTTTGTTTCTATATTTTCATCATGAGCCAATTTTTTTTCGAGCTTTAGTGAAACTAATTCAAATTTTAACCTCTTTTTCGGAAGCGGAATTGTTTGAGTTCTTGCTTCGATTGTGAATGAGGTACAAGAGCACCAATGTTGCCAGTGAGATTGTCAAAATTGCTGGCAACCCGACCAGGCTCATGATGCGTTCAACAACTCCATTTTCACTCGCACAGTAGAGCGTTGTTCCATCGTCGATTCTGACCGTTAAAAGCGACATTGGAATTAGGCTGACGCCAATCAGCCCAATCACTGGTGCAATCACGATCCACGCAGTCTTGGTGGTGCAGTTTTGTTTGTACCTGCGAAAACACGTCCTTCGAATCATAATCCGATATTCTGCACAAACGTTTTTAAAGTAAATTGTTACCACGTGGGGTGCGGAGAAGAAAATTTTTTAAAAATAGATAGGAAGCCTGATGATGACGAATCTTTTTAGAGTCGAACTATTAATAAAATATCTGGTGCCATACATCAATATTACTGTGACGCAAAATTTACTTTCTGCAACTCGGGCCCACAATTTAAGCCCCAAAATTGGATCAATTTAGGCCTTTTTAGGCAATTACAAATACGCTAAAACTACTGGGTCAATTACTGACAAAACTAAACCAAAGTTAGCACCTTGCGTAGCCAAACAAATTTAAAAAGAATACAATTTCCAAAAATTGTGCAATCTATAATTCATTTTTCTTTCATAGCCAAACAGTATCATTGATAGTTTATAAAACCCTATAAAAGATTTTTTTCCATGTTTTGTTTGAAAACATTTTTTACCATTTTTTGAAGATAATACACTTTTAAAAATTGTTGGGCTACGCAAAAGGCTGACTTCGATTTAGTTTTGTTACTCGAAAATCAAATCCATAACTTAGCGTAATTTTTGATTGATTAAAAAAGCCTAAAATGATCCAACTTTGAGGTAGAAATTTGGGCTCGAATTTCGCAAATCCAATTACACTATTTTAATCTTGCAACAAATCGAAGCAACTTTGTCTTCATAATTTTTCTCCTAAAATCAACACAATAAAAAACCGCGCTGTTAAGTCCAAAATTTTATGAGTTTCGGCTGGATAATTTAAATCAGCTCTGCATTCTAAACCTATTTGGTTTTCATGCCAACTGCCAACCATTTAAATTCAACCAATTAAAACCAATTATTAAAACCAAAAAAAACTGCTTATAGGAAAAAAGCGCTAACTGCAAAGCAGGTAGCCTCCCTAAGAAGCAACTTCTGCTGCAATGGTTTTTAAAACTGCAAGTTCTGCACTTGCGTTCTGTACCCTCATGAAATCAAGAAAATGTTTTTGATTTCAAAAGCAGCATTAACAGTATTTTAAAAACGTCAGAATGGTTTGACATTTAGAAGAAAGTTAACGAAAAACGATCTGGATTTAGGGAGGAAAGGTGGGTCCGAGTTGAAAGGCTAACCTAACCAATTTGATAACCGCTAACCGTGAGTAATTGCTAAACAATTTTTATGGATAATTGTTTGCTGTTTCATAGATAAATAAATTATTGATCATCTATCGAAAAACGTTTACGAATTAGCGATGATCAATTTATCAGTAACATTAAGAAAAAAAGTGTTTTTTAATATTTTTACTTGTGTAGTATGGGCCACGTTACCTTTAAGTCCCACTGTGTATCAAAGGGCCGAGTAAATTAGAGACTGATTAGGTTCAAGTTATTTTTTTTGCTTTGATTCGTGATTGAATGACTTTTTGGAGTTTTTACTATGAAGATTTGTTTTTAACAATGAGGAAATTGAATTTGCAAGACGCTGACATCACAGAAAAGGATTCAGAAAGAACAAGAAGCCCTGAATGTTCCGACTGCCTTTTACGGTTTTGTGGAGCAGTAATAACGTCAAAAAATTAAATGTAGTAAAATGAAATGAAATTTTTTTTTCTAAAATTTGAAATTTTTTATGAAAATCATCCCCCCACGCGCCATATAAAGTACAAAAAGATAAATTTAGCTCCTTTTAACAAATCAATTATGGCAAATAAGCTTCTTTCAACCAATTTGGAACGATTTTAAGACGGATTAAATCTCCGCTTACGCGTTAATAGCGCGAAATATATCGCGCGTTAATTGTCCCAAATTGGCCAAAACGGCAATCTTTAAACCCCCATAACTTAAAAAAAATGATCAAAGGTGAAATATCTTTTCAAATTTGAGCTCAGGACAACAGCAGCTTTCAAATTATTAAAAAAATTCCGTCAAAAAAGGCTAGTTAAAAAGTCGAAATTTGTCTGAAGAAAAAAAAACCCACCCCGAGCACAGTTATTCTGTTACTTTCTTATCGAAAGTCGGAACAACAAGGTCGGAAGATATTGCCGAAAACAAACTTCGAAAACTCTTAATGACTATCAGTTTAAAATCAATTAAGACAACCAAGCAAATATAATGGCTAATAGAATGAAGCATTTGGTAGATAACGTTACTAACTGGATTTCAATCTGTAACAATTGATTGCCTAAAACTGCTTGGAAACTGAAAACCAAGAAAAAAATTGAAACTGTTTGCTTACAAAATGTCGCTTTTGGACTCTTTTATAATTATAAAACTCTTCATCGCAATTTAATAGCATCTAACTTCTTTCATTTAAATGTGCTTTAATTGTTGAGATAAATTGCTTTGATGGTTTACTTAAAGTTGGTTTCAAACTGTTGACCATGAATAACTTGATTTTTGTTCCGACTTTTGATACGAAAGTAACGGAATATTTGTGCTCGGGGTGGGTTTTTTTCTTCAGACAAATTTCGACTTTTTAACTAGCAATTTTTGACGGAATTTTTTTTATATCATTCGCAAGGTATTGTTGTTCTGAGCTTAAATTTGAAAAAATATTTCACCTGTGGTCATTTTTCGTAAAGTTATGAGGGTTTAAACATTGCCATTTTGACCAATTTGGGACAATTAACGCGCGATATATCTCGCGCTATTAACGCTTAAGCGGAGATTTAATCCGTCTTATAAATCGTTCCAAATTGGTTGAACGAAGCTTATTTGCCATAATTGATTTGTTACAAGGAACGAAATCTATCTTCTTGTACTTTATATGGCGTGTGGGGGGATGATTTTATGGGGGCATGATTTTCATTTTATTTTATTTCATTTAACTTTTTTATGTTATTACTGCTGCTCCATAAACCTTAAAAAGGCAGTCGGAACATTCAGGGCTTCGCCATGATACGAGCAGTCTTGTTATTTTTTAAAACTTGAATTTCAGTCTGATGACTATAAGTTATTCGCATAATTAGTTTTTGATTGTTGACTTAGTTGCAATCACGAAACTTCTTTGATTTTTTCAGAACATTTTTTGAAAACTCTAAAAATTTAGAATGCACTGGACATTTATAACTCAAATAAAAATTTTTGGTCTGAAATTTTGCTTTTTTACTACAGAACATTGCCAAAACGAAAAAAAAAATGTTAGCTCATCATTATTTCAAAGTTAGAAATTTTGCACTTTTCTGTGGTCTTTTTGGGTAAAAACTTAGCGCTAAAACCCTTATGGTGATCACCGTTTTTTTTCACCGTTAATTTTTGATGGGAACTCAGCTCGAGTGGGCAGGGCCGTATGCTTATTTTTGGAGCTCCTGCAAATCATAGTTCAATTTCTAAACGACGGTAAGTAAAATCATCTAGAAGCTACGGATTTGAACATTCCGGATATTGCAAGAATATATAATTTTGAAAGAATTATGGCAATGTTTTTAGAGAGTAAAAACCCGAATATGCTCTTAACATTGTCCAGTATAGTAAAATTTACTTCAGACAGGCAAATTCAGGTTTTCATTTTCCTAAATCTCAAATTTTAAGAAATTTTTGGACAACTTTTACATAAAAAGGTAGAGGATAATTTGTCATAAAACCGCTACAAGAAACGAAAGTTAGGGAAAATGCAAGAAAATGTTGTTTTATAATTTTCGTTCCATTTCTCGAAGTTGGAAGCGGAATGCTAGGAATATCCCTCCCATTCTTTAAAATTTATTCAGAGGCAAGCAATTAAATGTTTTTTGGAACAAACGTTATCTAAAATTTTTGCTTTCAGCTCAGTAATTTTTGGCGAAATAGTTAACTTGGTAAGAATAATTCGAGAGAACTTGGAAAATTAATTCGGTCGAACTAACAAAAATTGACAAAATTTTGAATAATTTATGGAAAATCCGCCGTCCGTCGATTAACTTTTGATCCATCGCTGATGGAGTAATTTTTCAGTTAAATTCCTGTCAATGAAAGAGATGATTATATTCCACAAATTTATATGTAAAAAAAACTAAATTAACTACTAACGACGACGATTATTTAACTTTCAGCAAATTTTATCGGACAACGTCTTAAATTTTGAAATAGTTCCGACCTTCAAGCTCAAACCTATTAGAAATAGTTCGTTGAAGTTTCGCGTTTGTCTTTTTGTCCGCGCTTTATGGGTTCTTTTGTATTAAAAAATCGCTTGTCAGATCGCTGCTGAATGAAAATTGTTTTGAAGTTAGGTGCTTGATATTATATTAAAACAAGACTGCTCGTATCAGGGCGAAGCCCTGAATGTTCCGACTGCCTTTTAAGGTTTATGGAGCAGTAATAACGTAAAAAAATTAAATGAAATAAAATAAAATGAAAAAAAATTTTTCTAAAATTTGAAAGTTTTTAAATAAAAATCATCCCCCCACACGCCATTTAAAGTACAAAAGGATAGATTTCGTTTCTTGTAACAAATCAATTATGGCAAACAAGCTTCGTTCAACCAATTTGGAACGATTTCTAAGACAGATTAAATCTCCGCTTACGCGTTAATAGCTCGAATTATATCGCGCGTTAATTGTCCCAAATTGGTCAAAATGGCCAAAACGGCAACCTTTAAACCCTCATAACTTTACGAAAAATGATCACAGGTGAAATATCTTTTCAAATTTAAGCTCAGGACAACAATACCTTTTGAATGATATAAAAAAAATTCCGTCAAAAATGGCTAGTTAAAAAGTCGAAATTTGTCTGAAGAAAAAAAACCCACCCCGAGCACAAATATTCCGTTACTTTCGTATCGAAAGTCGGAACAATGAGCTCCGAAAAAGCGCAATCTCTAATTCACTGTCTCAAGGTCAGAATTATTTCAGAAATTTAAGGCGTTGCTCAGTAAATTCGTTAAATCAATAGTCACATTAACGGTAGATCAAATGGAGGATTTCACTTGAATAAAAGTGCTCATAAAAATACTCTGAAGATTGATTGGTGTTTTACTTTTTTCAAAAAAGCAAACCTAAACCCTAATCTTTTGAGCCTCGACTAAAGCTGAGAAGTTTTCAGCTTTTTTCGAGGCTTATAATTATGTCAATCATTGGTTATTGAACTGCTAATTGTCACTTTATTTAAATTAGTTGCAATTACCAGGCTGGGTACATGATTGCGTTGAGACGGTCCAGAGACAGGGGAACTGCTATCCAATCAGGAGTGAGCCAGATCCACATCGAGATCTGGTTCAAGATCTTGCATTGCAAGTCATTTTCAAACAGTAGACACACATCTAAGAACGTAATTAAATTTCAGCACAGGCAAGTTTGGAAAATTCAAAAAACCACGTAAAATCAAGAAACTAAACAACTTTTCCATCCAAACTTGCGTAATTCATTTGAAAACACTGGATAACAAAATGTTTTCAACATCGTAATGAATCGATAAAGAGACGCTTCTAAATAAAGTTTGGAACGACCAGGAAAAAATATATTTTAGCCCAAACAGACACTATTAAAAAAATGTGAGTCTTTTGAAATTATACATCCAAAGAGCTCATTTAGATACAAATATGCTTCAGTTTAATGACAGAGACCCATTTAGCTCAACAAAAGGTTTTTTTTCCGATCATTTTATATCAGCTTTTCGGAGCTCCCGGAACATTACAACTGGCGCCCAATTTAGATTGTAGCCGATCGAAATTAAACAAGTTCCGCAAGAAATTACGCTGTTCGGCGCTTTTCGAAGAGCAGCTGCTGTGCTAACGATTTAAAATTACATGCATATTTCTGGTTATTCTAGGCTGGATAATGCTTCCTACCCTCTGTCTACACAACACAGATCAAGGTGGGCTTCGAATCTCCGAAATTAAAATTTTGCATCAGGGACTTGAGTTCCTTGAGACCTGAGTTCTTGGAAACCTGCCATAGGTGCATGTATTAGCACTGCAGACCACTATTCCGCCGAACGAAACCAAGTAAAACCACGATTATATGCGCTCAGGTCCAGAAAAAAAATGAAGTCATGTGTACATATTTTGCTGTTGCAAAAATAAATATTTTCGCACAAAAAAATCATTTTACAATTTCAATTTTAAATTATAAGTTATAAAGAAAATCCGTTTTGCTATCTGTTTGGTGTTGTCTATAAAAATACATTTTGTTTTGTATCGAATACTTACAAAAACAAATACTAACCATTTGCACTGCAGACTGAATAGTAAATAATTGTCATCTGTTGCAGAAATTGAGCAGCCGAGAGAGCTGTTTCAGAAAAAGTTCCAGTTCCCGTGCAAAATTAATTTAGATTTTTTAGAAGAGAAATTTGAAGTTTTCACAAAGCTGTTTGCATATATCATTACGAGGCCAAACTGTGCTATTTAAGAATTGTAGGCGAATTCCGCAACCTGTCAAAGTCAGATTTGATGCTGAACCCGCAAAATTGTTGCTTTTCTTTGATCTCTTTACTGTTTTGGATTCCACAAAAAATTAGCTAAAACATTGTACCACTCAAAAATGCTCCAAAAGCAGGCAAAATTGCGGAATCCTCAACAGTATTTGCGGAACCCAAAAACAAATATTAAAACTTTGTTTTTAAAATTTGTTGATAGTAAAGTATGTTTATAGTATGTCTTTGCCGTTGTGAAATTCATAAGTGTAAGGTGCATCAGCAAATCTTGAAGCGGATTCCGCAACTTGTAAGTGGAATCGGCAAATTTTAATCGGAATCCGCGTTTTATTTGCGGACTCCAAGAACATATAAAGTTGGGTCTTTATATTCAAGATTTTTTTTACCAGAGCTTTTCCAGCGAGTTCAATCTCAGGTGCTGGCATAAACTGAGTCTTATTCCCAAAGGATCAATCTAAATTCCTGCCAAATTAAACCCAAACGTTCGCCAAATTACCCCCGATCTCAATTCTTTCCAAGTGAAACAATTGAAGAAGAACAAATTATCTCAATTCCTCCCAACTTACGCACAAACAGATTTGCCCACTTACCCCAATCTCAATTCCTGCCAACTAAACAAACTGAAGTACACTAATGCACAACATCAAATCATTTCAAACAAGACTGCTCGTATCAGGGCAAAGCCCTGAATGTTCCGACTGCTTTTGAAGGTTTATGGAGCAGCAGTAATAACATAAAAACATTATATGAAATAAAATAAAATGAAAAAAATTTTTTCTAAATTTTGAAATTTTTTATGAAAATCATCCCCCCACACGCCATCTAAAGTACAAAAAGATAGTTTTCGTTCCTTGTAACACATCAATTATGGCAAATAAGCTTCGTTCAACCAATTTGGAACGATTTATAAGACTGATTAAATCTCCGCTTACGCGTTAATAGCGCGAATTTTATCGCGCGTTAATTGTCCCAAATTGGTCAAAATGGCAATCTTTAAACCCTCGTAACTTCACGAAAAAAGGTCGCAGGTGAAATATCTTTTTAAATTTAAGCTCAGGACAACGATAACTTTTGACTGATATAAAAAAAATCCGTCAAAAATGGCTAGTTAAAAAGTCGAAATTTGTCTGAAGATAAAAAAAACCCACCCCGAGCACAAATATTCCGTTACTTTCGTATCGAAAGTCGGAACAATAAACTATTCAAAATAATTTTGATAAAATTGTTTCAATTTAACCTTCATTGCAATAAATTCAAGTTAGAAGAGATAAGAAGATAAGAAACAACCAGAACAGTTTTAATCAATTGAGTGCTTCAACATAATTAGATCAGCAATTAGAGCTTTGAACTTACAATTTGACTCTAGAAACGTTTGCGGGGTTAATGCAAAAATAATTTACAGGTTATAAGTTTCAAAAATGCCGATGATTCCTTTTTGATTTCGGATGGTTTGTTTGAAAAACAAAATGACGGACCGGTTTAGTTTTAAGACTACTACTGCATCAATAAAAAACGGTTTAAAAAACATGATAGAAACCAGAGCGGATAAACTAGAAGCAAATTACATTTAAAAAAAAACAAGTTTTAAACACAGTTCTAAAAGTTAAGCAGCTTTATTCAAATCTACAAAAAAATTCCTGAGAAAACTGGGCCGTTTTTTGTCGAAAAATTTCTCCGTTATTATCCTCGGCGGCTTTTCTGTGGAATTGGCATGTGCTCATGAGAAAATGTCTCGTTGAGTTTGGTGCATTTGATCAGAGAGTCCAAATCACTTTCGTTGTCTGCTGCCAACAAATCTATTTTTCCCTAAGTACAAAAAGCCCAATATTAATGGCATCCAAAAAATCATGAAGTTTTTTCACCCAAAATGTACAGCAAAAACTCAAACCGGCCAGCTAGTGCGTATTTTCAAAATCTAAATAATTTGGTTGAAGTTGCTTTTATGTTCAAATGATAGACCTCATAGCCAAATACAAAATTACTAATAGTTTTGAAAGGTTTTTTCAGCAAACTAGAGTCACTAATTGTTTTCTTGGGATTTTTTGATTGCATAATTGATTGAAAATAGTTGTAAAAATTTCATAAAACGTGTCTTTCAAGCTCCTTAAACTTTAAAAAATAATAATTTCCGAGATCAAAATTTCCTAAACTAACCAGTTTAACTATTTAGTAACCAATTTTGTTTAAAAAATGGGGAATAGTAACAAAGATCCCATAATCAGAGGGGAGTGGAAACGGAAAATATAAAATGACGCTGAAGTCATGTCTAAATGATTTCTATATTTAGTACTCCTATTTTGAGCTAGTAAAAAATTTTCTAAAGCCATAAAAATTGAAAGAAATTTTATTTGTTCAAATTTTGTGGATCAAACGCGCGGTCTCCCCGCTTAGTGACCTACCTACTCTTCAACCAAGTAATAGTTTCTCAAATTGATTCCAATTTCATTTTAAACGAGCGCGCTGAATTTATTGCTGGAGAATTTTTTTTTATTGCAAATAGCTAGTTTATCTTGTTAATGGGATAAAATCTAGCGCACCATAAAATCTAAAATGCTGAAATTTTTTTTCAGGCAGATCAAATCTGAAATTCGGACAATCAAATTTCAAATGGTGAAAATACGTTCCAAGCAGTACGAATCTCAAAAGTTGACTATCAATTCGCAGTAGCGGAAAATACGGTTTGTGTAGTTCAAATCTCAAAACCTGATAGTGCGTTTCGATTTGGTCAAATCTCAAAAGCTGAAAACATTTTTGTGCAATTGAAGTCTCAAAATGTGGAAATACGTATTGTGCAGTTCACATCTCAAATCTCGAAAGAGCGTTTCAAGCAGTTCAAATCCCAAAAGCTGCCTACAATTTCTCATTTGCTAAAATTGCGTTTCGTGCAGTTCAAATCTCGAACTCCGATAGTACAATTTGTTCTTCAATTTTGTTCTGCAAAAAAAATCGTTCAATTGAAGTCTCAAACGTTGATAGTACGTTTCATGCAGTTAAATCTCAAATGCAGACAATCCGTAAGTATTTTGCTTAATTCAATTCTCAAATGCTGACAAAATATCCTTGAGTTCACTCCCATTTAAAGCTCAAAACTTGTTGCGTTTCAAATAAGGTCAAATAAAGCTCAAAACTTAAAGCCCCATTTAAAGCTCAAAACTTGTTGCGTTTCAAATAAGGTCAATACGTTCTGCTCAATTGCGTTTAAAACCAAAAATGAAATTCTTTAGGTTACGGTATGATTCAGGTGAATTGCAAGAATGTTAGACAACGATGGTAAATCATCGCAGGATAGAACCCAGTTGTCGATCGGTGAGCCAGCAGTGCCTATTAGGGTGATCCAACTTTCCGTGGTACAGCATGGAGCGGTTCCAAAACCAGATCCACTTTCTGTGGTACCAGAAATAATTTACTTACTTTTGGAACCCAATGAAGCGAATCAGATCAATTTGCTCTGGTATCGGTGTCCAAAGTTACAGTGAAGTCGAAAGCTCTCGGAAAAACGTTCCAGTTTCGCCGTGGTTTTAGGCAACCTTTGCAGCCTAAGTGACAGTCAGATTCATTTATTGCTTTGAATAAACAACAACGAACTGCGACAGAGACTCTCGGAAGCAAGCGCTCGACAATAAAAAAATCTCAAGTATGTTTAAATTATTTTAGAACTTCGTTTTTCTTTATCTGGATCATTCATGTCTGCCGCAAGTCTAAAAAAGGCGTCCCTGTGGCTGACCTTACCATTTGGATCCAGTTAGCTTAGTTCAAATTCAATCAAATTCAAATCCAAATTTCAAATTCCACGTTTTCTTTATCTCTGTATCAACAGTAGCACTTTGGTCCGTCAATTCAAAATTGACTTTTTTAGACTTTGAGATTGCCAAAATACTTTTATACAAGCTTTCGTCTGCGGCCGTGGATTTAAACAGAACAAGTATACCATCAATTTACAGACCGATCCCCAGTAAGCGCTGCTCATGCTCGCTTGTACCGGATTCCTCGACAGAGAAAATGCGCCGACAAAATTTACGTTACATATTTTGTACGCGGATTCCACTGAAACGTTCTAAATGGAATCCACTTACATTCTGGAATATGTTTACAGACTTGTCTCTGGAAACCACTAAACTTCAGACACTTAGTTGTCAGCTTATCCAGAGCACAGTTTTGCCTCGTAATGAAAACTCAATACGAACACGGTACAGTTGATTCAGCAGATAATGGGTTTGTTTTGATTGTGTTAATTAAAATCACTAACTCTACGATGTTTGTTTAAAAAATTCAAATATGATTTTAAAAAAGGTTTGTATTGAGATTAGCTCAAAAGGTTCTTCATACTGTTCATAATTAAAAAACTACGAATAAGCGGAAAACCACACTCAGCTTTCATGTCTAGACAAAATGTTCCTCCTGCTGAGAGCCCTATCCGAAATATTGCAAAAAAAAATTCAGTGGTCAAATTTTTCGATAATTATGCATCTGCCATTACTTATCCCAGGGGTGAATCCAGAGTTTTTGCGAGAGACAAATTTCAGAAAACAAACTTTTTTTGATATAATTAGCACAGATTCGCGTCTTTTTAGCCCTGAAGTTTAGTGCATAGGAACTCAAAATTTTCAGAGTTGTTCGGCAAAATGGATGTTGACAAAGGGGGATTTTTTGAGCAGTAACAATAAGCTGGTATTGAATAACCCGACTCTGATTAAAACTTTTGTTTTGCAGAAAAAAAGCTGAAGTGTTTTTTTATTGAATAGCGCAAAAGTATATCGCTTCTGTGGACGTAACTTCAGATTAATGAAGTATTTCAGCTTGCTTACGATCTTAAATGTATTTAGTTAGGTCATATTTTGCTGCAAAATTGAAAGCCAAAAGACTAGATAATCAGAGAAAAACATTTTTTATCATTTTTCTTACATCCAAATTTTCTTACATCCGGAGCGGCGTAAGGTAAGAGGCCTCAGAAACTGTTTCAAAATGAGTTCAGGCAAACAATTTGAATCAAAAAATCACAACATATCCATTGTTACTTGAGATTAGGTGTGGGGAATAAATTAGAAAAAAAAATCCTTTTTTTTCAAAACTATATTTTTTCGTAATATTCTTCAATTTGCAGTCAAAACATTCAGAGCGTCGCCCAATTTGAGCAGTCTTGTTTGCGTCGAATTCAAATTTCAATTTTAAATTATGGAATATAAAATTTTCGGTCACAGTTGCTTTTGAGAGCGCAAAAAGTACTGTGAAACATCTGCTCAATTCAAACTCGACATCCGAGCTGTAATTTCTGCTCCGTTGCTCGAAGAAAGTAGAAAATATACCGAGTGCGACACTTCGGAACATGCGGTGATTCTTTAAAAAAAGTAGTGGTAAGAAACCACTGCTTGCTCAGCTTCAACTCGCCGCTCTTACAATTGGCAAGAGAGGTCTAGTACGGATATATCAATATTTTCCGCTCACTCTACTGTTGCATGCATAGTTTGATATGTAGACTGGTCCAAAATATTGTCCGGATGGAGTTCTCAGTCACTTTTGACCAAATGCAAACTGTCGCTTTAGACGAGTTGTCGCCGCACGCTTACGTAAAATTGACTTTCTGTCCCTGATTAAAAAGTACGTCTTGCTTTACCCACAAGAACAAGATCAAAATTTATGCTGAGCAAAAAACATTTTCGTTAAGTGCTGTCAGCAAAAAAATCTTTTAAAAATGGTATTTTTCTATTATAGTCCCCATCCCAACAAAATTATTTTTTGTTTTACTACACGGTTGAAAAAAAAATGTAGTAATGCTAGAAATGTTAAAATTGAGGCTTCGAAAGGACTCCATGTGAATACACATGCTCTTGTAGTTTTACTCTTTTGGCCACCGTCGATTAATTCAAATATCGCAGATGGGATTTAGGGTGCTGGAAAAGACTCCTTGAAGAAAGGTCTTAGCCGAGAAGTCTCCTTGCAGCCCTCTAGCGATGAGAATTACCACCACTTGACTCAAACAACCCATAGTGCATAAAATAGAAGGAATCAGAACTATATAGCTCAAGTCTTGCATCGGTCCATCGGGCTCAAGAGTCGTACTGGTTGTGTCATTCCAAACTGCCTCAAGGAGCTTGTAGTCGAAACCAACGCTTTTTTCATCCGACATTGTTTTTGAGGTAGCCGCAATGTTTTACAAGTCCTGAAATGCTGACTGGGTCAGTTGCTGTACGAACTGCATTTAGATAAACTTTTAAAATTGAGTTTTTTTTAGTTTTTAGTTACATTGTTCCGACAAATTGAAAAATGGGGAGAAACTTTGTATTGGAGTGTGTTTTAATTTTTTTCTTTTTGTTTTCCCGCAAAATCAAGTACAACAAATAGTTATCGGAATGGGTCGAGTGATATATCATATTAAAGCCCTTTCAATCGAGATCTGAGCGACCTAACAATATATCAAAAAAAGTTCAGTGTCCAGAAAAACCGGTTTGAAGTTTTTGATTTTTGGTCTTATGTCGAACTAACATGATATGAGCATGTAGGCTTACAAAAGCTTATTTAAGTTTACTTTATGCCGTGAAAACTTAGCTATACTCAAATATAAATAGTTTTCGGAATTTTTAGCGCAATTTTGTAAAAAAAAAATTTGAAACTTCTGAAAATTTCTTGTTTTGATTTTTTTTATAATTTTTATAAACATAATTTTTTTCTTCTTCATTATTCTAATCAAATTTCTTCAAAAACTGTTTTCCGAATGGCCTTTTTACTCTGACTGTCAAATATGCCAATGTTCTTTTTTCGTTCAGATCATTTTCTCACCATGCGGAAAAAGCGACACATAATTTGAATTTTTTTCTAAGACTGTGGTCCTACAAATTTGCATCTTGTAGCTTAACAGACTTCGTTAGTATTTCTATTTGCAACCAAGCAGTGAAAAAACACTTAATATCCTTAGTATCACTTACAGACACATGTAGAAACACTTAGTATCCTTAGTATCACTTAGGAAAACATGTAGGTATCTATTGTTTTTGGCATCGAAATTTAAATTAAATAAGACTGGGGCCATGCGAACAACCCTTCCTTTCTACCATTGACCGAGTTGAACTTTTCTTTTAAAAACCATATAAGAACATACAACCCCATTTCCTGGCCTCGTAATGATATACTAATTTACCGCTCTCAAATCGAATGTTGACTATACCAGGTTTTGCTGCCAACCCAGCTGCCAAAATACGCGTCAGAAGTGGAGAATGAAAGATTTTTTGAGAGACTTTGCTAGGAGCTGGTGACAGATAAAGTCACGCAAAAAATAGACAACCAAAAGAAATAAATCAAAAAGAAATAGTGACCTGGCAGATATTCAACAGAGCAAAATGAAGTCAAAGCAAGCCATTGAGACAGGGCTTCGAGACAATTCAGTGATCATAGGGCAGTTACAACGGAAACTAAGAGAAGCACGCGAGAAACAGAGATAGAGATAAAGAAGATTTAACCAACGCTTTGGAAAGTTCAACTCGTTAGTATTCTATACAAAAAGATTCCTTAAATTTTTTGTTAACCAGTTTAAAATTTACAAAAAGCAACCACCGCACTCTTATTAACACAACTCCATGCAAATAAAAATTTGGATTAGAAAAGACTGTCGATAAATCAACAACTATGTCTAGATCAAATCATTCGATGATTTGGTTGTCACTTATGAAAAATTAGCAAAATATGCACTTACTTGATTTCTATACGATCGGTCTGAAAACTTCAACTCGTTAGTATTCTAGGCAAAATTTAGAGAAAAACAGGCCAAAAAACTATTTTCAACACATTTGGGAAATTTTTCACCAGAATAAATGCTTTTTTTCGGCGCGCGCTTCCCCGCAAAATTAGTAAATATTGGCGTCAAAGGCGCCTTTACAAAACATATTAGGGTACGTCAGCCAAAATTGGACGTCTCAAAATGGTCCAGAATAGTCCCTTAGATCGATAGGGGGTCAAACTCCTGAGGAGTGGATGTCCCTGAGCCTAATATACTTCGACGATATGCTCCCATTTTCTATGTCTGCATTCGTCGCAAAAGATGTCTTCCAGTGTCGTCTTGGGGAGTTTGACTGTTTAGACCCAATATATCCCTTCTATATTGTCCGCTGAGTCCCTTCCCTAAATACCTAAATACCAGCAAGGGGTGAGCTGTGATCCGGTATTTGATGACAATCCCTTCGGTTGAAAGGTTGAATTTGGTGGTCGATCGATGTACTACACTGGGTTGCGTCCCCTTTACTCAATTGCTCTCGACTGTTCTTTTCCTCGGAAAGAATCGCAAGAAACTGGATAGTAATTGAATCCAGAAATAAATATGTAAATTGCTGAGTATAAGGGCCGCTAAGTGGCCTGAATACAATTTATTAAGTATCAATGAATTTAATCTGCGATTAGTTCCAGGAAACTGCCTTTTGCAGTTCACTTTACAAACAATTCTAAACAACTCTTCAACTTGCTTCACAAAGCTTCACTAAAAAATCTCGCGTCGAGGACTCACTTTTAAAAGTTCACGAGTCACTCTCAGGTCCCGTCTGAATTCTATAAGTCTCACTCTGGTTCTCTAACTAACTGAGAACCAACCGTTCGCTCTTACAGCCCAATTGTTCCCTCAGTTCGGTGGTTGTCCCTTAATCGCGTATCGTTATCTTTATTTACTTTCGGTTCGGTCAGAGGCGTATCGTTCCCTATCCCTACTAACATTCACTTAACTAGCTGCCATTCAGGACTTATCAGCTGAATCAACCATTAAGTCAGCTTTAATTAAACATCGGGGTGGCACTTAGTTAATCAGGACATACTGAGCAAACATTGGGTTCAACTACAAAATCAGCTCCCAATCGTATTTGACAAATGACCCCTTGCATGATTTTATTTTAGTTCTTCCTAACTTTTTCTCTTTCCCATGAATTGGGTAGTTCTCACATAACCGGGAATTTAACTTCCATGATACTTGAAAAATTTCCATTTTTGGTCATTCTTAATTTTATTCCCCGAAGTCCAAGGGCATGGTAATTCCCTTCCCCGTGTCCGTTTTGATCCGAAAAAAAACTGTAACATTCTGTAACTTTGCATGCTTTTCACCGTCTCTACCAAGCCAGTACTTTTCGGTGGTCTTTTCTAACATCGGGTCGACAAAACGTTACTGCTTTCGGCTTCGGTCAAAACACTCAAATTAACTTAATTACATGCAGAAATAGTGAGCTCATGGCTGGGTCTCAGTATCCCCAGACCACGAGATCACTCCTAAAAACAGGGCTACTACTTATTATATTACTATTGTTTTTGTTCAGTAGA